>NC_089809.1:4859096-5056596 GCF_029633855.1 Hoplias malabaricus
TAAGCTACACCTTAAATCTGATTACTTTCCAATCACAGCTTTTACTGCGAGAACTGGCGAACATTTCCGTAGATAGTTATTTCCAATGTAATTGTGTCCCAGTATGAGTAGTTTCGCTACGAAACATGGTGGTGGTAGCTCCATTCATTTACTCTCAAAGAAAAATGGATCTTGATGAATTTTATGAAACAAACCTTAGCGACAATCTTCCTACAGACTCTTCTACATAAGTGTTTGTTATTGTCATTACTATGACAGTTACTATTATGGTTATTGGTGATATTTATTCTTGCTGTTATGATTACTGATTATCTTCTCATTATGATGGTGATATTTTTTCCTTCTGTGGTTTTAGTGTTAACTTGTTTTTAGATATCTTTCTCATTACAAATTACTTTTAAAATTTTACAGAGTACAAAAAAACACTAAGCACAAAAACAGACACTCGTTGTTTGCTAAACATCACTAATTCAGTGCATCCTAATAAACGAGTGCATTCTGACATTCCTTTGTGTGATGTCATAGTGTAACCATCATGAAGAAGCTTGCCAGTGTCACTGTTGCATTTGACATCACAACTGGGTTTTTATGATGTCACAGTGTGTATGTAAATGAACAATAGGTTTTGATTTTAATGACAATTTTAAGCTGTTTGAATGTTAATTTCAGGGAATATTAGAATAGCTAAATTAATTTTTAGCATTTTTATTTGTACGTAGCAATGTCTGTTCTGTTTTGTACCCACAAGCCATAACTGTAAGTTTTTATGAAACATTTTGACTAAAACTTTAAAGAATAAGATACCATCAGTTGTGCTAATGTAGGCCTGTCTTGAGTTCCATAACACAGTGTTCAATGATCATGACAGCTGTAAAGGCTACACTCTTAAATAAAATAATAAAAAAAGCTCCAAGTGGAACCATATAGTTTTTCAGTTTCAGAGTCTCATAAAGAGCCATAAAGTATAATGGTTCTATCTTGGACCTTATCGTTAAATCCCAAAATAAAATGTGATTTATCAGTTCATCACAAACGCCTTATTCAGGAGTGGAATGGAAAAATGACTATTTAGAGGCAAACATTTTTTTCATGCTATAAAACAGTTACATCCTCGCAAAAATTGCACCCTTTTTGTGAGTGTAGTAAGGATAAAGGTGAATCTGATTAATCACTTTGAATGTACTTTCAAATTTGTACAATATTGTACAAGAAAATAACCAGAGTCAAATTTTTTTCAAATCCCATACTTTTGGTTTACTAAGTGCTTTTGTTTCATATATCCCACTTGGGTAACAAATATAAGGCAAATTGTGATAATTTCAACTTTGTAAAATAAAATAAATTCAACTGATGAAAATGCTGCCTTTGCACTTACTGTTTTACAAACTATATTTCATAGGGCCCATGTTTTATGCACAGCAATTATTTCTTTTTCCATCACTTATCCCTTGGAAATTAAACAGGCTGTTTTTGGTACTGTACCTTTAGGAATAGCTAATATATGTAAATGAGCTCTGGCCTGATTGTCAGCTAAAATTCTGAACTTGTGTATCATTTTGTAGTCATGGTTTATGCCATTCTGATTTTTATGGAAAAAAACTGAAGAGGGTGTAAATAAAAATTTTCTGAAACATTTCCTGATACAAAATAAGAATATTCCTATAGCTAATAGCACTGCACATTAAACTGACATCAGAAAACTGGATGCCACAGTTAATGTAGTTAAGTAGTTGTGGTAGCAGTAAGTATGTAGTAGTTGACTATAGCTTAATTTCACTACATTAAATTGTTAGAATTTAGCATGCTAAATATGTATTTGTATTGTTTCAAATAAAAACCTCAGCATTTTAGGCAGTGACATCTTTACTGTCGGAATCTTCAATATGGGACATAAGAAATATTTTGAGGATAATGTTTTAATATGTCAAGAAATAAAGTCGTGCAGTATATTTTAAGAATAAATGTGCAGTCACAAGACTAGCATGATATTTCCAAGACAAAGTAATTGGGTACTCTCAGGTAAGCCTACTACTCAGTCATGAATATTCATGAGGCCTGCTGTGATCTCGCGCTCACATACCAGGAAATTAGTATTTCTTTTAATCACGAAACCAAAAGAAAATGATAACTTTACCAAAATAAAAATATGCCTAACTTTAAACATAGAACATTTTAACAATAAATATGAAGAAGGCAAAACAGCCCCAAGTTTGTTTGTACTTTGCCAGGCTTCTTACCATTAACATTTTCTAAATTTTAATAGGTTTGGAAAGCAGAAAACGGCTAAAAGTTGTGAACAATGGACATGTTTCCTAAGGCCAGGAAAGAACAATTATCAAACTTCTCGATTTTTTTTCAATTTGTATTATATTATCTACAATATGAACCCCAGCAATCACCTGCACAAATAGTGATATAAATTGTCAACTTGTTGACGTTATAAAGGTTAAAACTGACGGAAAAATCAGTTTTAATTCACTGTCACCCGCAGAGCAACAGCGCCGACAGCATGGCCGCCATTTTGAAGCGAACAGGGATATTCGTGGCAAAATAAAATGGCCACTGTCTGCTCACACAAATCAACGATAAAGTCGCACAGCAAGATGAACAGCGAATAAAATCTTTAATAACAAAAGCGACGAAAAAAGTACGGGGAACCCAGTGTTGATAGTACCAACATAAATCATTGTGGCTGTTGTTAGCCAGCTAGCAGCTAAATAAACAAGTTCAGAGAAATCTAACAGTTTATATCGCGTTATTTTGGATTTTTTTTTACAACCGCTAACGTTATATTAGACCATAAAACCAAGCTGGTGTCATTAAAACAGTCCAGAATGCGGCCCGCTTCTTCGCTTCTCTTTAGAATGCTTCGTTCTACCTTAAGTGCCGCAGCAGGTACTGTCACATTTAAGGTGGAACGGACAATTCCAACAGGAAGCGAAAGCGAAACACCAAATAGCACTCTATTCCCTTCACAGCGCACTATACACCCAAAGAGTTCATTAAAGGGGTGACTTAATAGATGTTAATTATCTACAGATGCAATAAGACACATTAACATTTATATATTTATTGACATATTTATTTGTCTGTTTTGTTATAATGAGCACATTCTTATTGCTATCGTTTCTTCAAAACACCTTAACAAAGCAACTACTTTTTAACATGATATGATTGCTTTAAGCATTTGAAAAGATCAATTCATTTTCTTGTTATATTATTATTTCTATTATTATTATCGCTGTTGTCTTGTTATCAATGATACAGCGTGTCAAAAAAAATCTCGGAGGTAATCTGAGTTTATGTCCTTATATTTTTAAAACCACATCGAGATAGTGAATCATAATGCACTGTGTACTCCAAGAGGCACTATTTGGGATCGAGCCTCAATGCGACATCCGGAAGCGTACTAAAAGTCCAAACGTTAAAAGTCCCCCCACGTCAATGTTCCCTTTTCCAAATGCAAAGTATTTTAGGCGAAAAAAGTGGGAATAAAAATAAAAAAAAAAACATCAGTCGAAAAGAGAGGGAGTTTGGGACCCTTAAAATGGAGAAGAATATTTAATAATTAATAAGAAAGAGAAGGTTTTGTGCAGTGTAAATATAAATATGTGTATACATTATTATTTTATTTAAAGGAGAACAGTACGCATTCCGGGGGGTATATGAGCGGCTCTGAGGCAGAGGGGCAGGAGAGGGAGAGGGTAACAGGCCCAGTTCATCTCGCACAGAAAAGATGGACGCGTAGGTAAAAACACAAGGCCGTCCGCTTTGTTGTCTGCGATGTAAAGCTTCGCGTGACGCGTTTGCTAGTTTTTTCCTCCTGTTTGCACGCGGACAGATGTTGCGGAGCTCGTGCATCGCAAATGTGTGTTGTTAGCCCAGCTGTTTTGCATGCTAACGACGTGTAAAGCCTAGCGTTGTCCCCCCCTTTCACTGGTTCTGTGTGCGTGTTTTTTTTTCTTTTTCGTTTCTCGTTTTTTTCCCTCCGCGTTCATTCGAGTTTTAGTTGTCCGTTTTGATCTTTTCTTTGTGTTCGGTTTTCCTCCGCGCGTCCAGCGCCGCGTGAAGCGGTGTTGTCAGTATATTAATTTTTTTAAATCTTCATTTCACATTTTTTTTTGTTATTTGTTCGTTTTTATTTTCGTCACTACTTGTTGGTTTTCGTTGTTCTGTGTTTTCGTTCTCGTGCTCCCCCGCCTGCCAAAATGTATGTGGTTTTTTTTTTCTGACATCGGCAGATGTAATAATTTACTCCAAATTCACCTCTTCCCCTCCTCTCTGACGCTCCGCTTCGTCCACTCAGCATCGTTTATTAATTTCCCATGTATTAATATAATTATAGTAATACTACTGTAATAATAATTTAAGAAGACTGCCAGCTTACAGTGTTACTGAAATTTTAACTAATGTTCACCACGGCTGTGTACTGTTTGTGTACATTTAATGCTCGATGAATGCATGAGTGAAACAGTTCAGCGCTGTTTATACCTTTGCATGTGTTTGTAGTTTTAAAAAAATTATACAATACTTATTATAATATACTGTTATTATACAATGTATTAATTAGACACATTAACTTAAAATTTAAGTATTATTTATATATTGTTTTAAGGAATGTAAAAATCATATCAGAGAATTATACCAAAAGGTTCATAATTAAAAGGCATTTATGAATATTCTTTGTTAAATGGTAGGAGAATGGTCACTGTTTCATAACTTTTTATAAAAATCAGAATTATAAAATGCATGCTGAAATGTTGTTTCCCTGCCCATGTGTTGCATTATAATATACTGGAGAACATGAAGGTATACAGTGGGATATGAAATGTTTCTTTTCCAAAACACATTAAACATGAATGTCTATGTTGTTTTTTAAATACGAGAGTTATTGCTGCAGGTTTATGATTAATAACACACGTATTCGATGAAATATGTTTACTAGCTTACTTATGTTTACTTGTGTGCTTACTGTTTGTACTATTCTGTGAATAGATTTCAGTAGAAGATCAAACAAATCTAATAAATATTGTTTCTCAGACCATGAATGTTTGCAAAACCTTTATATTAGACAAAGCTAAATTGCATTATTTGATTTTTCAAGAGCTAAAAAGATTTAAAAAATGTAAACATGTGAAAATTGTAATTTTATGTTAAAATTGTTGTTTGTTGTTAAAAAGGAAGAAGACAAAATTGCTTATAATGAACAAGTATATATATTTTTCAAAGCTGTTAATATTTCCTTAAAGCTGATATTGAACAAATGACTAATCAAAAGTTAGAGTTAGATGACTATTATACACAATGAGTTACACATAGTTTTGATGTTTTGATTTTGATTTGTTTTGAAGTTTGTTATTGGTGCAAGTACATGCCTCGATTTTGTCTGATATTTCTGTTTTTCTGTCCCACAGTGAGAAGAGAAGTGGCATGGAGGAACTGCCCATGCCTTTAAAAAGAGACAGGAAGAGGAGGATTTTTCTTTCTAAAAAAAAAGGCAACAGAAAGGAACATGTAAAAGGAGGTGTATAATCACTTGGACTAAAAGTTTATTCAATGACTGAAAAACAATGCAACACATGACACTTTGGAGGAAGCCGTCCTTAGGATGGTCCTGAACTGAACATGTAACCAATCAAGAGTTAAAACTACGTATTCTCTCTGAAAGAGGGTGACATAAGGCACTTAAAATGTGAAAATAAAATGTCAGGTTGTGGTCCTGACACTAAGTAAAAGCCCAGGTCTGAGAGTTAAAATGGGACTGACCAGTGTGCAATACAAGAAAATGATTATTTAACAAGGATTACCTGGGTCAAAAAAAAAAGATAATGATTCAAGTAGCACTGAAACCACAAACATGGTAAAGACTTGTAAATCATACTCATCCGTTTAGCAGTGTGTTGCAGAACATCAAGATAATCAGCTTTTTCTTGGCCTTGGCATAACTGGCTAAAGGAGTGGGAACAGTTGGTATTTATCAAATCCAACAGGGGAGAGGGGGCTGAAACAGGTTAAACAACCTGCAGTGTTCTTGTTAATGGGATCCACTTGTCATCGTCGCATCTCACCTGGAAATTTTCACAGCATTGTCACTGCTCTTTGAGCAGAAGCTGTTGCCCCTGCACACCCATGTTTCAGTGACTGGGAGATGTTCCAGTTTGGCAAATACAATGTGGACATCATAGAGATGCTGAGTGGACACCAGGCCCATCAGCTTAAAGGTCTTGGATTAGAGCGACAACTACAACACCAGCAGCAAGTGCAGCTTCATCAACACCAGTTGCAGCATCAGCAGCAGCAACAAGTCGAAACCTCTGGGGCTATTTTGTCGGGACTTGGTTTGGGCCCACTCCAAGGATCTAGAAGCAGTGCCTTTTCCGATTCCACATCAATTTTTGCCAAGATGAGTGCACCTCCACCTCCTCTGCAGCAGCAGTCGCTGTCTTCGTCCTCGCAGGCATCGAGGAAGTCAAGCAAAATGTCTGGGAGCAGTAGCAGTGGGAGCCATGTAGGTGGTTATCCACAGTTTTTGCGCTCATTTCATCCCACAGAGGCAGCCCTTGCGCAAGAACATTTGCATCCGGGAGTTGGAAGGTTCGACCAGTTTGCAGGAAGTGGCGGAAGTGGAGGTAGCTCGGGAGGAATTGGAGGTCTAGTGTCGTCTGTACCACCACCTCCTCCTCCTCCATTACATCCAGGCCTCTCTGTGCCTCAGGCATCTCCAGGCCCATCATCTTCATCCCCATCTCCTTCAAGTTCTGTCTCCAGCTCCAACAACCCTCCCAGCAGTAGTACGGTAACCTCCTTGGGTCACCAGTTGGCAGGAGCTCAGTCTGATGCAAGGAGCTTGCATCAGCAGTTTAGTTGCATGCTAGCAGCCAATCAGTATTTTCTCTCTGGAGTACCGGCAAACTCCAGCTTGGAACAGTTTCTTGTCCAGCAAGGCAGCCACAACCATCTAGGTCTTGGTCTGGGCCAAGGAGGAGAGTCAAGTTCCAGTCTTGCTCCACCTCCTGCACTTCACTCATCACACTCACATAGCCACCCGAGCACCCTCCCCCAGCCCCAACAACCTCCACCGCAGCAACAGCAACTGCCCCCTCATACTCTGTCACACCCACATCCACATCCGCATCACCCCCTACATTCCTCATCGCAGCCTTCTTCATTAGGTAGCTTTGACTTTCAAGGGATTCCTGTCCTCTCCTCTAACCAGCTGGCATCTTTGATGCAGCAAGACGCCGGTTTACCTCTTCCTTTGCCTCTGCATCTATCCCTCTCCAAAGACGATGGAAAAGGAGACAGTGCGTCGGGAGGAGGCGGGAGTGGAGGAGGCCGGAGGAAGAAAGCAATGGCTGGCTACTTGCCTCAGCGCAAGCCAGACAGCAGCAGCAACAACACTAGTAACAGTCACAGCTCAGCCAATCCTAACCCCAGCAACAGCACTTCAGGAGGTCTCAACCAAGAAAATGCATCCAGCCTTGGTGGAGGTGGAGGTGTTATTGGCATTGGTGGAGAACCTCCTTCTCACTTAACCCCTTCATCTTCCTCTTCGGTTGTTTCTTCATCTTCCTCTGCTGCTCCCTCTTCGACGTCAGCGTCTGTCTTGGTGACGAACAGTTCAAAATCTGACAACCATGGCTCCATGCACCCACCTTCATCTCAGCCAGAACCAGAGGCGCTTTACCATTGCGGAGAGTGTGGGAAAAGTTTTACGCATTTGTCCAGCTTGCGTAGGCACTTGCGAAGTCACGAGTTGACAACGGCAGGCACAGCAGGCACCAGAAGCAACGTTGTGAATCCTGTATTGCATCCGGCAGATCCCAGTATTCCTCACTCAACCCAAGAAAGCTCAGCTTCATCCTCATGCCCAAGCCCCGACAAAACGTTCCACTGTTCAGATTGTGGCAAAGGATTTAAGAAAAAGGGACACCTGCTCCAGCATGGAGTCATTCACTCCGGAGCACGGCCGTATGCCTGCACTACATGTAGTCGAGCGTTTAACCGACGTGAATCTCTCACCCGTCACGAAAAGATCCATGAAGAGAAGCCATTTCGTTGTCCAGCTTGTGGACGCTGCTTCCGTGAAAGCACATCATTGCTGAACCATGCAGCTTCGGGCACCTGCGGCAAGTCTGGAAGAGGGCCGAGGTCGAAGAGTGATGGCAGTAATCCTGGTGGAGGCAAGGGCAATAAGACAGGGACTTCCAGTGGTGGAATGGTAACTAGTGCGGTGGGTGAGTAACAGGATAAATATGTATGAGCTAGGGTTGTCAAAGGTAAATTATGAACTCCGCTAATTTTTAAAATGCCCTTAATGTTTTTTCCCTGCCATCCATAGTCGCGCCCACCATGTGTGTTACTGTGCTAGAATCCGTGATTGTAGCCCTTCAAATACAGCTTTTACATGGCTTGTAAAGCAGTACCTTTGGTATTTTGGCAGACTACACTGGACAGTGCTTGCTGGAGAATTATGGAGAAGCAAACTAACAAATCAACGAGCAGCAAACTAACAAAACAACAGCAATGTGGAAAACTTCAGTTCCCCCCTAAGAGTGTCCACTGTAACAAGAATCCATGAGCTATGCAAGTTCAACCACTGACTGTATACATGGTATATACACTCACTGGTTGGAATGTGCAGCCACTGTTGCTCTCACTGGACGTTGGTGACGTCGTTGTTCACTCTGTGGAAATTACGTGATTTTCATGTTCAGGTACATGTTCATGGCATAAAAATGATGATATTGAAATACACAGTTATAAATACATTCTGAGGGGTTTTGTCCAATTATATATCTATAACCACATGTGGAAAGAATACAGAAGATTTCTGAGAAAAAAAAATTTCATCACTGGCACTAAAAATGCGTTAGATTATAAATAGAAAATTGCCTTTACTTTGGAAAGGCAGATGAGTGAAATTCATCACAATGAATTATTTGAATCATTTGACAGCCCTAATATGAAGCAGTATAGATTAATGTTGTTTGTACTCTACTCTGCTTAGGAGATACTTGTCCTTTTTGGCACCAAATCTTGCATCTCCAAATATATGACTTTACACATTAAGGAAATTTTAATTTACAAATGTAACATCTGTGTTTCTTTGGAGCACTTATATTAGCCCATTCTGTAAGTAAAGGGCAGATATTGAAAAGAGTAACTGACATCAGAACAAGTGAAAAAACCCACTGGTGATAAAAGTGGAGATGCATGGTTTTGTCCTTGCTGCGACCATGTGCTTATGTATCTATACATTTCTATGCAGCATTAATATGGCACCATTTGATTTGTTATGCAGGGTCTTACCGAAATGACGGATACAGCGACAGCTACAAGGAGCGCTCTCAAAGCAGCTTGTACTCTGGAGCATCCTCATGTGGCGGAGGCTTAACTGGGCCTGCTCTTAGGAAGGCACCTTTAGCACCGACTCTGCACCCACATCCTCAAAACCAAAGCCAAAACCAACAGCATCACCATCAACCACATCTACCCCTCTCCTCTCTACTGGAAGATTCAGAAGATGACGTCACAAGCTCTGTCAATAATGCTATTTCTGCCATCACTGCTGCAGCAGCAAACTGCATGAGTGGCGATCTCAACAGTAGCGGGAGCCGAGGGGACGATAGAAGGGACATCATTGGGGGGCTCCTTGGGGGTCTTGGTCTAGGTCCTCTTGCATCACCTGGTGGTCCATCGTCAACATCAGGGATTGAAAAGTCATACAGAGGTGGACCAAACCAAGATGTCTTACCTACTGGCCAACAACCAAACCAACACACTCGGGGTGGAAAGCCCAAGCGTCCTCGCAAGCCCAGAAAAAAGAAAGAACATGGCCCACCAGGTTCAGAACCACCTAAAAGAAGACAGCCCTCACACAGATCTGTCCTTGGGGAAGTTCGTCCATATTTATGCAGCATCTGTGGTCGAGGATTCGCTAGACGAGAGACCCTGCGAAGGCATGACCGCATACACACTGGAGAGAAGCCCCACCACTGTTCGGTGTGTGGAAAATACTTCAGAGAGGCATTCCACCTTAGCAAGCACCACACTGTGCATTCTGGAGAGAAAAATTACAAATGTCTTCTTTGTGGGAAGGACTTTGGGTACTCACAGAGCCTTAAAAGACATGGGAAACTGCACCAAAAAGGAGAATTGGAAGAAGTACCCACAACACCTGGGGGAGACAACATCAACAGTTATCCTTCGGCAAGTGGAAGCATGATCCAAGGGGGTCAAGGTGGCTCTTCGTCATTCTATTCATATCCACAAGATATCAAACCCCAAGGATCAAATCCACAGCCCCCTCCCAGACTCTACACTTGCGCCATATGCTGGAAATCCTTCCGCCATCACTTCCATCTTACGGCACATCATCAAACAGTGCATGAAGGAGGTGGCGACAAGCTTTTTTCTTGCGAAGTGTGCGGGAAGGCTTTTGCATATTCCAACAGCCTCACAAGACATAGGCTCTCTCAACATGGCCTGACACGTAATGGTCAAGGAACTCCTCAAGGAGGCACGGGAGAAGACGGCAACGTTGCTGCTTCTATATCTGAGAGTGAGGCCGCCACTAATGCTTTGCTCCAACTTGCACCCAGCAACGAAAGCCAGGGGGAGCCGCCATCTCACAGTGTTCTTCACAGTCATCAGCAGCCTCCACCTCAACCACAAGCCGGGTACTCACCCCTGTTCTATGTACCTGAAGCTAGCACTTCAATTCCTTCCTCTTCCAATGCCACCCCTTACTCCCAGCCACTGCCTTCGAGTTCCTCTATATCGTCCCTCAACCATCAGCACAGTTCGGTGAAAGGAGAGCCGATGTATCAACCTGCCCAAAGACATAACCCAAATTTGCCTCTCCATCCACTTGCACTGCCTCCAATGGAGCATCAGCACCATTCCCACCCTCCGCTGCACCCTGACAATGTCCATCCACATCACCACCACCACCACCACACTTTCCACAGTGAGGAGGAGCTGCGGCGCCGCAAGAAAAAAAAAAAAAGACGGATCGGGAGAGAGAAGATAGGCTACGAATGGAGCCAGACCGCAAAAATGGACCAGGAACAGGGGGCAATGCTGGATGGTCAAAGGAAGAGAAATGAGACGAGGAAGCTTCAGAAAAGGAGGAGGAGAACGGTTCGTAGATGGCAACGAAAATTTAGGAAAAAGATGGCCATGCTGCTGAGGGTCAGGCGAGGCGAGAGTACTAGGGTTGTCTGTGAACTTGGCTCCACAGAAGGACTTGAATTGTACAGACTCTTCTCTTGGCAAGTCCCTCTCAAACGGTTCCCTTGTCCCTTCTGTTTCCTCACAACATTTTCACGACGTGCAGCACTTATGGTCCACATAGCGGCCAGACATTGTCCCAAAGTCAGTTACCGAGTAGATCGGCTGAGATGTTTAGTCTGTGGGAAGCAATCACGCAGATTCCTCTCAGCTCTCATTCACAGGAGTTCTCATTTATCCAATAGAGCTTTTTCTTGCAGACGTTGTCCCTCTCGATTTTGGAACGCAGCGCTCCTCATGAGACACAAGAGAACTTGTAGAGGAAACTTGGCGGGACTGAGACAAGGAAGGACGCTTTGTTTCAAATTGACAGCGGGGAAGTTTTTCAAGAGGGTGGAGGGGAAAGGGAATTTCTCAACCCTGCAAATACAATACAGTCACGGAGTGCCCTTCAGTAATTAATCCTTACGACTTTGATATAGTAGAATACTAAAGAGGGTGTTTTGCATGAACGAGTAGAGACTCTAGACTTGATATCTGACCCTCAGTAAGTCTTTTGAGTGCTTTTAGAGCTTATTCTTTTCTCTGTTATCCTCCTCATGATCGTATTTTACTCTCAGACTGATCCGCCAAATCCACGCAAACTTACAAATGCATCGCAGACACTTTTTATAAAGATATCAACATCCCCATCTTATCCACCCCCTTCCTAACCTTCCAAAAGGTTCCTGTATTCTCGTGTGCGCCAGCTCCTCAGCTGACATTAGCTGAATCTATAGTAACGTTACTAATACAGTACTTTTATCCCCTAAAAGTAATGCTTACTGTAACTCAACAAATGCTCTGTAGAATTACTCTGTCTCTGGTATGTATAATGTGTATTTGATGTTCACTTAGAGCAAGTGTGGGGATGTGAAGCTCTTCAGTGTAAAAAAAATGCATTAGTAGCATAAGGAGAAAAAGAAAGATTCCTAAAAGGAAGATCAGTGTTTTGTTTAAATCTGTGCATGTTGGACACTGGTCTCATTGTGTTGGATGAGTGTTGAGATTGTGGACTCTTTTATGAGAAAGTTACACAGTCAATTGGAACTCTTTACAAAAAAAAATCCCAGACTAAGCTTTACTTTGTGTCTCCATCTTCATACTAGTGAATTATCAAGAATAAGATCAGTCAGAGGGTTTGGAGGAATAACTAGCATGAAGAAGGAAGCACCAGCACTTACATTAAAAAAAGGCTTTCCTAGATAATCAGTTATGAGGACTTTGTCCAATTTTGCTTCTTGTGTTGCCAGTTAATTTGGTCCAGTTGCCTTTTGTCTTTGCCTGTTGGTCACTATCAGAAACACCTATCTAACATTCTGTTGGTTTATGGAGTTATGGGGATTATAGAGGATATGCTAACACATTTATCAAAATGTAGATCTTGAGAATCGATCAACTTGGAGTAGCAAAATATATTAAGCAGTGTTAAAATCCACTACTGCTGCAAAAATTCTGCACACTTCTGGGATTAAATAAATATGTAAATGATCAAGTATTAAAACATCACATTTTTGTGGTGACCATCAAGTTTTTTCAGTATTTTACAGCTCTTTATTTGTTAGTTCAAAGTTTAGCTCGTCTGTTTTATTCATCAGTTCACAAGTCCCCATTTAGTCCATTAATTAATCAAAAGGGACCAACATAGGGGTTGGACAATGAAACTGAAACACCTGTCATTTTAGTGTGGGAGGCTTCAAATTGGAGCAGCCTGGTGGCCAATCTTCATTAACTGCACATTGCACCAGTAAGACCATGTGCATCCAATGGTTCAAACATTGTGTCCTGAAGGCGGTGCCGTGTATCAGGACGACAATGCACCAATACACACAGCAAGACTGGTGAAAGATTGGTTTGATGAACATGAAAGTGAAGTTGAACATCTCCCATGGCCTGCACAGTCACCAGATCTAAATATTATTGAGCCACTTTGGGGTGTTTTGGAGGAGCGAGTCAGGAAACGTTTTCCTCCACCAGCATCACGTAGAGACCTGGCCACTATCCTGCAAGAAGAATGGCTTCAAATCCCTCTGACCACTGTGCAGGACTTGTATATGCCATTCCCAAGACGAACTGACGCTGTATTGGCCGCAAAAAGAGGCCCTACGCCATACTAATAAATTATTGTGTTCTAAAACCAGGTGTTTCACTTTCATTGTACAACCCCTGTAAGTTGTGTATCAATGCCAAAGATGTAGCCAGGGGGAAACACACCAAATCATCACTAAATATCTGTAGAAGCATGAAGAAGAAACATACCATCCACACACTTGGAAGCTTCATTGGAAACTGAGTTTCGAATGAAAAGTGACATGTAATTGAATGGTTGTAAATGTATTCCAGGTCTAGCTCTCTCTCTCATACCTCGGCTACAGCCTTTGCTTTGAGAAACAACTTATTTTGAAAGCTCAAAATGATCTTGAAAATGTAAACAAGGGACTGTGGTCTGCATATACAAACTTAGCTTAGTTTACAGCAAACGTTTGTTAACACCCTTTATTATGAGTCAATTCAGCTAGGTTAGCATGCATCCATTTTTTTATCAATTCCATAGGAGAGGGTTGAGCTCTGGGGCAACGGTGTGAGCCTTAGGTCACCAATCTCCTTGCCAGTCGTCAACTCGGTAGAGTATAAATTGTTTCTGTAAATCTGGAATGAAAAAGCAAGGTGTTTCTGATAGTGGCCATTTTAATTCTAGAGCAGTCCTTTGGTGGAGCTCCAGGAATAGATCTGGGACACAGCCGAATTACAGTGGAATTCCAGGACTGAATTTCATTGGAACGAGGCATGGTCCGTTTGTACTCGTATTTACCCTGTTAGCACAGTGAGAATTTTTATTCTATATAGAGTCTAAGTTAGAGCTAGAACGGAACAAGTGTACTGTAATGTAAATTGTGTCAATATTTTATTACTGTTATGATTTTTTAAAGAAAAAACAAAAGGTCAAATATGTTTTTATCATAGTTACATTGCAGGTTGTAGGGAAGATAGTGGAAAACGTTATCACTTTAGAACAGATTCTTGATTAATTAATGTATTATTAATGTGTCTGACACGGTCTGTCCACTCGCCAACTACCAACATATCCCTTATATCTTTCTCAACTTTGTTTTTCTTATGTAGAGATGCCATACTATTCATAGATCATCTCTCTCTCTCTTTTTTCCTTTTCTCGGAAATACGTAAAGTAATAAGTATGTTTCTATCACTTTATTTACCTATGATAAACTGGTTGTTGATGATACCCAAGCATTTAATAAAAATGTAAAAGCGTATACATTTGTATATTCCCCTAATATGAAAGACTAATTTATAAACTGCATAATTCAGTGGTTGAGATGTAAACAACGTAATTCAGAGTGTTTTAAGTGTGAAATAATGGATTGGCGACTAACGTACATATCCTTAATTGTCACTGAAGATGCACTTATCTCAGCCACAAGGTGGCAGCAGGGGATTTTTCTGGGTTTCAGGGCGCATTTCAAATAAAGAACACTTGCCCTGGACACTTCTACTAGGACAAGTCCACTATTCAGTTGCACACTAACTCTCAGTTTAATGCAGTCTTATTAGGAGAAAAACGTTATCTCTTTTTAATATTTCTTAAGGTACAAAGATTTCATTCTACAGTTTTAAGAGCATTTATTTGGGCCCATTCGCTGTGGAGCCGTCAAGGTAAAAGAAAGGCTGGTGTTTACACAGGATGATGTCAAACTGAGAAAAATGGACAAAACGTGGAAACATGATTTATTGAAAATGCTAATTTTAAGGTGTACTTTATCAGCCCAAGGTAAATTCGTACATGTTAGTGTAATAGAATTGATAAACTGGAGGTGGTCTACAGGATGGCTTGATTTTTCTGTGGATTGGAACAAGGCCTGTGTCTGCAGTGTTAGAGTATGAGAGTCTGTCACATGGATTTAACTGTGATCGTGGGTGGGAATCAAGTGGAGCATGAAGCTCTCCCGTGTGTGTGGAGAAGAGGAATGTATGATAGAAAGATGCACTCCAGTTGCTTGAATGTTTTTTAGCATTATCTGATTCCTGGCTAAAAAAAATACATGTGTTTTTTCAAATGGATCTTAAAGAGGCCAGTTCCTAAATAACGCTTATATATTTGTGCACTGGCTTCTTTAATATTCATTTGAATGAATTTATGTGCACATTTTTTATAAGATCTATTCAAAATCATGAAATGAATAGCACACTCTAGCACCCTAAGGTCACTGGGCCTAATGCAAAGCATAAACTAAAGCATTCCCAATACCTCTTGGCTTTTCTGAAGGCCTTTTATGTTAAAAACCGTGTGTGCATCTGACATTCCTTATAAATATGTGAATTAATGATTATTCATCAGACGTTTGTTTCCTCTTGACCGCGTTAGCAGTTACTCTTCTAAGAAAGATTTAAAACAAATATGCCATTTTTATAAGGATTTGATTGCATTCATCCACATAAACATTAGTGAGGTCAGATACTGATGCCGAATGATCCCAGCTCATCCCAAGGGTACAGGATCCATCACTGCAGAGACCAGAGTTGCACTGCTCCATAAAGTAGTGCTTGTCTCTGGATATTGTACAAGCTTACAGTATCTGAATTTACTTCTTGTAAGTGGTATTCTTAAATGTTTGTCTATATACGGTGGTTGTCATTTCTAACGAAGCTATTGTTGCTTTTTTAAAAACAAATAGTCGTGGTTTGTGGCGGTGATCTTTCTTTTTTTGTATTTTGCGACTGAGAATGGTCAAATTTCAACCTATTTTCCTTTAAATCAATGCATTTGTGCCACTCTGTCCGCTGCTCTGGCTCTGTGTACTCTCACGCGGCTGTAGCATGGGGAGAAGCTATGGGCGTGGCTTAGTGCCACGCTTCAGCCAATCAGCGCCTTTTTGCGGGGCGTGACATTTCTGCCGCTCAGCCAATGGCGGCGCAGTATGCGCGCGGCCGGCAGCGTGTGCGCGTGCTACGGCCACGTGCTCTCGTGAAGCGTCTCGGTGTGTTTTCAAGGGACTCCGCGTGCACGAGCGCCTCACGTTTTCCGCGGATTATCTACACAGCATTTCTCACTCTCTCTCACACACAGTCTCTCTCTCTCTCTTTAACTCTTTCCTCACCTCTTCCCCCTATATTTCTCTGTTCTGTCATTAACTCTCTCTCTCTCTGAATATCTTTTTAAAGTGTTGGAGAACGAATGTACAAAATGGCAACTTTTATTCCAGTTGAACAAAACAAAACAAACAACCTTTAAAAACGGCCAGTAAAAGGCTACAATTAATAATAATATTTTTTTAGGTTTCAGCGAGTATCAGGCTACTTTAGTCCAATATTTCAGCTATTGTGTTATGTTAATTTAAATGTATTTTTAATATTATATTAAAATATATTAATATTAACTTAGCTTTAATATTGCTTAGCTATATTTACATATAATTACAGGCGCTACACTTATCACCAAATTTGCGCCTGATAAAATATAAATATATTTATGCTTATTGAATATTATTAGGATCATTGATAGATTTTGTTGTTGTTTCTTTTGGGTTATTTTTTTTTTTTTTTTTTGGTCTACTCGCGCGTGCCTCTCACGAGAGGGAGTGTCTCATTAATATTCGGGAATATGCATGAGCCGGGGAGAGGTGTGACGTCACGTGACATCTCCCGTGTTCGTTCCAGCTGAGCGAGGAGAGGCACACGCACACAAGCGCGCGCACTCACATTTGTACACACACATACACGCACACGCGCAAGCTCGGGGAGGACGAAGAGAGGGATCACTAGAGGAAAAAAACGAGAGAGAGAGAGAGAGAACCGACCAATCATACGCACGCGGCTCTGACTGGCGTCTCGTGCACGGGTTGCGTTTGTTTTTTCCCTCGTTTAGTTTTCATTCTCTATTTTATTATTTTTCTGGACGACGTTTGTCTTCTCTTCTCCTCGTTCTCCTGTTTCTGCATTTCTCCTCTCAACACTGGAATTTCTTCTTTTTTAAAATCTTTTTGAATAACTTTACGTCGTCTTTGTTATTTTTGACGTTCATTTTGTATTTTTTTATGGCTTTTATCTTGTCATATTTGGGTGTCGTTCTGCTCGTGTCACTCATTTTGTGATATGTAAAGTTTGGGGACACTGAACAAGCCTTTGACATCTTCAGACTGGATTTTGGCAGATTTCTGCTAGATTTTAAGAGATTTTGTCACATTCTGGACTACCACAGCAAGCCTGTAGCATGTCACTCCTCCTCTTTCTTTGAAAACGATTCCAAAGCAGAATAAAGGTAAGTCTATACCAATTTATAACACAGCTTATAACACCGTATGTTTAAACGTTTGCCGACATGTAGTTAAGGGTTTAAGGTGTTCAGTTCTACGCCATAGAAATGCATGAGATGGATTGAGACGTTGTGGAGCTGCTGCACATGAGCTTTAGCTCACCATGGTTAATATCAAGCGTTGGCAGGAGGAGTATAAAGAGCAGTGGTACTGTGATATCGGAAATGGCTAACATATTCTCACAACAATGTTCCAGCCTCTAGTCTAAAGCCTTCCCAGAAAAACAAGCTGTAACTGCAGCAAAATAGGGAATTAATTTAACGACAAAAAAAGAGAGCAACTACATACTTTGACCTTATTGTGTATTGTGTATAGAAAATGGGGTATATTTGTTTAGTGAACATGAGAAAAGTGGACAAAATTTTGTAAATTCAGTCTGTAATGGCCATTCCCAATCCAGTCCTTAGGGAGTAAAATCCAGTTCATGTTTTTGTTATCTCCTGATTTCCAGCACACCTGTCCCAAGTATGAAATGTTTATGATCGCATGAGTCAGCTGGGATACAGCAAAAACATGAACAAGGACTAAGTTGGGAAACACTAGGCCTTAATCTTCTGCTGTCAACAGATTACAGTGAGCTACCAATACCTTACAATTGAACGTTGCCTGAAATGTAGGTTTTATGAAGCATGTCACATTATAATACTGTTATAAGAGAAGTCCAAATCCACATTTACCTCTTGTGTTGGTTTGTTTAGTTATTTATTTAGGGCCTGAGATACACTCATTACGCCTGGATCGTTTGTGCTCCAAAATATCTTTTTTACATGATATTTACCAACCTCTGTTGGTCCCATACAATTATAAATACTGTGCCTTTAAGACTGAAATATGTAAATGGGCTCTGTTCTGATTGGCTCCCCTGTATCAGCCAAGCATTATTCAGTAGCACTCGCGTGAATGGGCAGAGCTAAACTGCTCAAGGTCGAAAATTCAGAAATGTGGATGTCCATGTGAGGGGTAGCTTGTGTACGAAAAGCTTTAGTACAGTAACTCTGACACATCCAGACCTCACTATAAATGTCATATCACAGTATGGAGAAGAAACCAGGCACAATATTTCTACTTATATCACAAGAGACAGCTTTATATAGGGTTAACATTGGGTTAATTCTCGACAAATTAAGATGATTTTAAATCATTTCATCAGGTGAAATCTAACTGCACAGGGAGACCATTTCAATTTAAAGGAACAGTAGGTAAGATTTGGGGCTCCCCCTAGTGTAATTTATTTTTACACAGTCGTACTGATATCAGGGGGGAGGAGGGGCAATGGTTTCCCCCTCCTCCAAGAGTTACATAGGGCAGTGTCTGCAGTGCTGGGCCCAAATAATTTTATATACAAAAAGTTGTAATTTTAAGGTAAAAATATTGCATAGTGTTCCTTTAAATACTTTGATTTCTTGTAGCAATAAAAGAAACCTGGGTAGCCTTCATAACAGTAATATATCTTAATGCTAACTGATTTCATCAGGCAAACGTAATTGCTGGATAATGATAGTACTGGGCATCCAGTGGTATTAATATTTTATTGTTTATTAATATATTAATATTTATTAATATTTCAGAGGTCTAAGTAATGAAAATGAATCTATATTATCTACATTTTGGAATATCAAGTCTGAATATGTGGATATAGCTATATAAAGATGTCATTCAATCAAGGGAAATTATTTTAAAAAATAATAATATTCTGTAATAATCTCTTAATAAGGATTATTAGATATTATTGCAGGGTACTACAGTGTAATCTCTAATCTGTTGACGGACATAGACTATGAGCCTGTTTTCCTCAAGCCATTGATTAGGGCCTATGATCTATTCCAAAATTTTTTTCCATCTGACCAAAGAAATACTTCATACATGGATAAGCAGCTTAAGTATTTTTGTAAATTTCTTACGTCAATTTTCCAGTCAGCCATAGATGGTCCACTAGAATGTAACAGCTGCGTTATTTAATGTGGAAGAGCGAGTTTGCAGAAGGAAATGGTGAACAGGAAGACAACTTAACTGCACCGATAGCTTTCACACTACATGTTGGTCCATTTCTGTGAGGATTTGTTGGCAGTCACTAGAGCAATTGTAACGCCAGGCACTGTAATCAGTTTTGGCACTCCAGCGAATGCAGTCTAACTCTGAGAGGCTTTATACTTCTCTAGTCCATACTTGGCATTGGGCACTGTGGCTTCAGACTCATGTGCAGCCGCTCCTCTTTCACTGTTGAGCACCTGTGTAAACAATGAGCACATATTAAAGTAGCAGAATTCAATAAGTAGACAAACATTTGGCCATATAGTGTATATTGTCTGCATTACCAAGATACGATGGCCGGGCCTCTCTCTCAGCTGCTGCCCCCTGACCTGCCCCCTGCTGGAACCAGCCCTCAGTGCAGCAGCTCAAACCAGCCTGGAGGCTCGCTGAGTGGCGGACAGGTCAACTCCGTCACCAACCTCAAATCTCTCTTACAGCTGCCCATGAAGGGAGACCAGCGCTTTAGAGACTGCTGCGAAATGAAAGGTGAGTAAACACACTGATACATATGATACACAACAAAGTATGCTTTCTGGTTGTTAATCAACTGCTTAAATTAATTGTGTTTAGACACATTTTGGGACTGTGTGACTAAAGGGCTTTAGACAGCCGTTCATAAAGCATTTCTTCTGAAAATCAAAATTGAAAAACGGATATTGGATGATTAGTCTTGGATCAAAGAAACAGGATAGAGCTGCTCCAGAGCTAGGGAGAGTTTCACACCTGTGGCCAATGATTAGCTTTGGGCTTGGTGACCTTATGTGCTCCAGAGCATCCTATTCTCTCTAAAGCTTTTCTTGTATAAGTCAGCAATGTGAGTTCAGTCATTTCAAAGGGGTCTACAAAGCATTTGGACATATTACAGACCACAAAGAGGCTTATATGTGTTTTAATCATTTTTATATGAACTCTTTTAAGTGTTAAATTAAAATACGTCATAATTAAGTGTATTGCAACTTAAGAAATAACAACGGAAAATAGTAAAGTTATTGTCATTCGCTAACAATACCCAATGTTTGAATCCGTGAATGTTGTGAGGGCGTAGTGTACATCTTAGACCCTGACTTGTAAAACTGCCAGACTCTGGGATTATATCGTATTGAGACACTGTAAACCATTAAAGAGCCGCTCACTGGCCAGGTATGACATACAGTCTGAGACAGACTTAAGCATATTCGCATTCATAACACTAATCTGGATCAGCAGTGGGCTGTTTGTTTCTGAATCAAAAGAACTTATTTTGATCCCCAGTGATTATTGCACAAGAGAATTTTCAATTTATGAATTAGCAGACATTAAGGGTTCTGGGAATTCTCCTTTACTACAGTTTCTGTCTGTCTGTTTTAGCTCAAAATGTGGGTGGTGGTGGTAGAGAGTGAGTGAGGAGGGGGTAGAGAGAGAGGGAGAGAGAGAGAGAGAGGCTGCTTTCTAAGTTAAAGGGTTTATAGGTTTAAAAGGAAATCCCAACGTATCAAATTTCTCAGTGATTATATTCTTAAAGATGTAAACAAAGCGACTGAGAGTGTTTTGGTGTGAAATACTTTGTTATGTAAAGTTAATTTGATGCAACATTACACGAGTGTTGACTTAAAAATTGTAGCCATGTTTTGTTTTAAATATTTTGGCATCTTTAAAGGAACGCTACGTACGATTTTTACCTTAAAAAGCACTTCAAGAAAAAGCACAATGTAGCATTTGGAGGAGGGTAGGAAACCTCCCCCAATCCATGCCCCTCCCATCTGATTTCAAGACAATGCTGTGAAAATGAATTACACACTTCAACTGTAGGAGGAGCCCAGGAGCAAAAATACTAAATCGTACCTAGTGTTCCTTTAAAGGTTTTATTCAAAGCAGCCATTTTACAAAAATACATTCTTCTAAAATATTTGCAAACTTTGATATGGTTTTCTCTCTCAGTCTCAGATAAGGAGCGTTTGGAGGTTGATGAGGACTCTATGGGACGTTGCTCTGCTCGGCCGAGGAGCTCCGGGGTTATGAGCTCAGATGGAGGGAGCTCCAGCTCCAGCTCTGGGGGATCTTTCTCAGGGGGCAGTAATGGGTTCCTGGGTGGTTCTCTGTGGGAGAGAACGATGCCCTGTGACAATGGCCTGTTCCAGCTGCAGTACATGGACCTGGAGGAGTTTTTGACCGAAAATGGCATGGGCAGTATCAACGGAACATCCAGCACAGCTCAGGTTCCCTCCCAGAGCTCCCAGTGCACCCCCACCTCCCCAGTGCCCTGCTCCTCATCTTCATCATCGTCCTCATCCTCATCCTCCTCCTCCTCCTCAGCCTCCTCCTCGCCTACGCTGCTCGGCCTGGATATGATCAGAGCCTCAGACTGCCTCCACGGTGAGTTAAAGTCCTTTGTCCAAATAAAAACAAGTGCATTTGTTTAACTAACTTGTGTGTATCGGTTTCACATGAGTGGTCAGTTCAGATTGAGATTTAGCAGCTGGTAGCAGAGCTGATGAAGTGAACATTGTGTGTGACGTGATCAAACATGGTACTGTTCCTGTCTGTCAGGATGCAACTACATCATTGCAGCTCCTAAAGAATCCACACAACCAAAAGGCAGCAATAGCATATATATAAGAACATATTTGGTTCATAAACATGCACAAACTCTGAAAATGGCATCTGTAAAAAATAAAATAATATATAAATTCTATGAACAGAATGAACTGGAGCATAAGGTGGACTTCCTTGTTAAATGTGTGTGTAAATGCATTGTTAATCCCACACAGTTTAACCTTTAGGAGTCGCTGATTACGCCGGTGTGATCAAACGACATTACGCTGAGCATTGATGCTAGTTTCTGTTGAAAGTACAGGGCTTTGTGGTCTGTGTTCGTTTTTGTTTTATGTGGATAAACTAAATAAATACGAAGACACAGTGATTAACATCAGATTAAGAAAATAATGCTCTGCATTTGGTTTTGCACTGGAGATATAAGACTAATAAAGCTAATACTCCACCAGTTAATATCATACAAAGCTGTTTGTGACCACAGGGTGTGTCATAATGTGTCAACTGATTTTGAACTTCTAGATATTGCCTTTCTTTTCTTGCTAGCTACATTAGCGTTGCAGTAGTTAGCAACATATTGCAAGCTAGCCAACCAGGCCTTATAACCAATAATGCCGATTGTTTCACTAAACAGAAAACAGAAATTCCAGAATGTTAACTTTGATGTCTGCTAGCACTCATATTGGATTTTCTATATTATGTTAGCGCTAAATTAACACAAAAAGTAATAGATTCAAAATTGGCTTAGGCTACATATACAGATTGTATATTGACTGTTAATTTAGCAGTTTTAACAATATTTAAGCATTATATCAATACTTATTTAGGGAAAAGTAACATCAGACATGGGCCCTTTAAGAACATGCTAATCATAGAGAAAACCTGAACCTCCCTGAGTGATCTGATTCATTAGGCTGTTGCCTTTTCTCTCTGCATGTGCGTGTGTGTGTGTGTGTGTGTGTGTGTGTGAGAGAGAGAGAGAGCCCGCATTTGTTTACCCTGTGCGGTGAAGATTGGGTTGGGCTTGGAATGTACAGTAACTGTTATCAGTTACAGAGGGACATTACATGAGACACAAGAGAGGAAAAAGAGAAAAACAGAAGCAATCCCGTAGGGTGTGAAAAATGTTTCAGTGCCTCTACTTGAATGACATGCTCTTTTTTTGTTTGTTTTTCTAAGTTAATGTAAGCTTCATCAACATAAAAAAAATATAATAAATATGGCATTTTTATTGCACATTTATCTCCAGGATTGTAGCACAGTTTATATATATATTGGTGGAGAAACAAAATATATAATGTACCAAAATGATTTTGCCCTCTTATAAATTGAACAAAAGGGCAATAAGTTCACTTTAGTACCCTCTTTAGAGGATGTGTCCATTTATTTTTGGACAACATAATATGCCTATTTGACCAGGGGCATCAAAACTTTTGCATATGGTTGTAGATAACAGAATTGCAGGACAGCTGGTAAAGCAGCCCAAAGAAATAATGAAAAGGAGTGAGTGTGTGTGTGTGTGTGTGTGTCTCTCTCTCTCTCTCTCTCTCTCTCTCTCTCCGCGTGTTTTTAGATCTCTTCCTCATTTCACACACGTGGTCCATGTGCACGCGCGGCCTCACGTGAGTGAGAGTGGGCGGAGAATGAGAGCGCGGGTGTGTGTGTGCGCGTGTGTGTGTGTCAGTACAGGGAGTTGAAAAGCACATGAATTCGATGAACTTTCTGCTCAGCCTATTAGAGAGAAAAAAAACGCAACTACAAATAAAATATACCCTTTTATTTAGTGCTGTGAATTATTTTATTTAATGTATTTTCAAGTAAAATCAATTAAGAACAAGTTAGTCATTTTTCAGAGACAGGAATAAAACACAAAACTATTATTTAACAGAATATTACACAGAAGATTTAATAAGCAAATATAATATCACATGTCCAGTATTTACTGTGTACACTCCTTTTCTATTTTCCAATTCCAAATGTTAATTTTGATGTCTGCTAGCACTCCTATTGGATTTCCTATGTTATGTTAGCGCTAAATCAACACTTGTTCAAAATAATGGATTCAAAATGGGCTTAGGCGACATATATAGATTGTATATAAACTGTTAGTTTTGCAGTTATCTCTTCAGTTGTTTCTGTGAGGATTGATACCTTAAAATAATGCAGCCACTCTTCCCAAAAATTCAGCCTCATTGTAATCAGCCTCATTGTAATCAGCCTCATTGTGATGCATAAGCGAATGACAGGCAGGATACAGGAGAGTGGGTTGTTTTTGATTAATTCCTGACAAGAACACAAAGCAAGGAGCACAAAAGTCGCATAGTAACTCTCGAATGCAAAACCACATACAGGGCAATGGGTTTGCTCTAGTTACAGGCCACAAACACATATTTACATACACTGCCAGCCTTAAGGCAGGGCTGAGACAAAAGTCTTATACACACAGGGCTGAGAAAACGAGCTCCTGAGAATAATTAGTCAATACACTCAGGTGAAAACATCCCCGAGGAGCAAGGACAAACACATAAACAGAGGCACGTGGACAGAGGGAAACAACCAGACTGGGGTAGACTCTGACACTCTGTGACATTTTGTTCTTGTGTCTCCTGTAATTACATGCAAAACAGTTGCTATTTTTCTGGCTGATGTTGTGATTTGAGGTTGTAGATACCAAGGCGTTTTCTGTCTTTAAGGTTTATAGCTTTGTAACTACGTCTATACAATTAAGTACATTCTTATTATACCTTCATCCATTTAATACACTGCTATTGGATGCTAAGATGTAATAAAATGATGAGACTAGATGAAATATATCATAACGTTCACAAATAATTCAGTGTCATGTAAAATATATGGAGCAACATCCGGGATGTTTCTGCAGTATTTTACCTGCTGCTGCCCTCTGGTGAGACTTTCAAAAAACTGCAAGTGTGGAGTGGAATTGGGGCGGTCCTGTTTGAAACAGGTTTATTACATAAATTCGGATACACCCAGACCACTAAGTGTAACCGCTGTTTTATGCATGAATATAAGTGACTTTCTTTCTTTATTTTTGTTCATATATTTTTTACATTGTTGTTCTCAGGCACTCCTCAGGGCAGTCTGGATACCTCACCTTCCCCCTCCTCCACTTCCTGCCCCCCTCTCACGGCCCCGCCCATCACCAATGGCAACGACATGATGGTGACCTTCGACCCCGATCCTGCGGACATGGCACTTTCCAGCGTCCCGGGACAAGACGCATTCGACCCACGGAGGCATCACTTCAGCGATGAGGAGCTAAAACCACAGCCAATGATCAAAAAGGCTCGGAAAATGCTGGTCCCCGACAGCCTGAAGGTAAACAGGCGTTTACAGTATGTTCTAGTACTTAGTAAACTCAGATAGGGTGCCTATCTTGATATAATCTGTATATAGTCTAAGATTGATTGGCACGATGGCATTCCATCCAAAACTTCGGGGAAGATCTGGGTCCCAGAGATATTTATCCTCCCTGATCTCACTTTTGTTCTCATGACTGCCATCAAATTCTCACAGCAGTGTACTGAGTGAAAAGTCAGAAATAGGATGTTTTAGCAAATATTGAGTGAATCTGGTGAAATGTAGGATTTTATGATGCAGTCGGTGACAAACTGTAATCGTAATTAAATCACTATGAGGCCAAACATTATATTTTGCAATGAGGAGTTATTCACTGAAAATTTGCAGCACTGCGTGTCTTTAGGGAATAGTTTGGTTTGTGTGTGTGTGTGTGTGTGTGTGTGGTTTTAGTGGTTGTAACTTCACAGTAAATCCAAACCACAGAACCACACAAATCTCTGAGGAGAGACTGACAAATCCAACAAATTGTCTTCTCTTCTTACAGAGAGGCTTCTAACTGTCACCTACCCCACCACACTCTCTCTCTCTCTCTCTTGCTCTCTCTCTCTCTCTCTCTCTCTCTCTCTCTCTCTCTCTCTCACTCTCTCTCTCTCGCACTGGCTCAGATGTGGTCAATGTTACATTTGCTCCAATAAGCAAATTTTAAAAGAATATTGTATTTTTAAGAATATTTGTACTTGAGTCATTTCAATGTAATAATAACTTTACTTGAGTAGGGCTTTTGGCTGCTTCCACCAATATATTCAATGAAAAGGAAAAGAGAGCTGAGACCCAGCTATAAATAAATCATGTTTTATGAGAGTTGAGTGACAGTGGTGAGGACTTGGTGACAATAT
The DNA here is from genome assembly GCF_029633855.1 of Hoplias malabaricus. Classification (NCBI taxonomy): domain Eukaryota; kingdom Metazoa; phylum Chordata; class Actinopteri; order Characiformes; family Erythrinidae; genus Hoplias; species Hoplias malabaricus. The sequence goes on from NC_089809.1 coordinate 4,885,480, forward strand.
GTAGCCAACACAATATGGTATGTGTTAATATGTAAACTCGCATGGTTTGTACCTTTTATACGGTTGTGTAAAAAAAAGTAAAGCAACTGTGTCTTTTCTCAGACGATTACTCTAACTGCAGCTACAAGAATCTTCAGTTCATATAACGTTTTAGTATCTCAGAATGTCTTTGCAGTGTAACTGTATGTAGGAGTAAACAGCTTTAGCCAGTGTCAATCAGTAATTCAGTGTGTTATAAAAGGAGAAATGAATAAGAATTTCCTTTAAAGAACCGTACACTAAAGAACATAACTGCTACAATTAATGCATTAGGGATGCACTCTGAAAGTGATAAAAGCTTCAAATCTGATTGTGCTCTACTTGTAAAGTCAAATATGAGCAAATAAATACAGTTCCAGTTAACATGCAAAATACAAAATGAGTGTCCACCCTATCTCTCTCCCTCTGTATCTCCCTCATGCTCACTATACACCCTCTCCCACTCCGTCCTGTTCTAACTTCTATTTTTCTCTTCCCTCCCCCCCCTCTCCCTGTCTAGGACGATAAGTACTGGAGCAGGCGTTCGAAGAATAATGAAGCGGCAAAGCGTTCTCGTGACGCCCGGCGGCTGAAGGAGAACCAGATCTCTCTGAGGGCGGCATTCCTGGAGCGTGAGAACGCCGCACTCCGGCAGGAAGTGGCTGACATGCGTAAGGAACTGGGCCGCTGCCGCAACATCCTCAATAAATATGAGACCCGGCTGGCGGATCAGTGAGGAGGAGGAGGAGGAGGAGGAGGAAGAGGAGGAGGAGGTTGAGGGGCGAAAGACACTGAGAGAAAGAGACCACTGAATGTGTTAAAGGAAGACAGTCATAAGCTGAAAAGCTAGGAGCTGAGCTGCAATGCTTTTTTTGAAAGTGTCCATTAGTCAGTTATGGAAAAATGTGCTCTATGAATGCTCCGAAATGATCATATGATCCAAACGTTCTGCCTGACAGATTGCAATACACTACAGGAAGTGTAGAAGGTTATATTCTTTCTATTATTTCATCTTAAAAAAATGTTCTGTAATGATCATATGAGCCACAAAGTTCTGCATTCTGACACACTGCAATACACTTTAGGAAGTGTAGAGGGTGATATAGCGTGTATTGTTTCATTTTAAAAAGCTCTCTATACATTTCTGTAATGTGTATCATGTTCACACATTTGTTCTGACAGATTGTAATACACTACAGGAAGTGCAGGGGGCGATATATCTTCAGTTATTTTAAGAGCACTCTGATGTTCAGATGATCTGACAAATTATAATGCACTTCAGGAAGTGGAGGGGGTGACAGTTTTAATTAGTACTCATTAAAAGCTCTTTCTAAAGGTCTGTAAGGACCATATGAGCCACACAGACTTTCTGAAAAATTGGAATGCACTACGTGAAGTGTATATTACAAGAATAATAATCAGTCGCAGCCCTAACTGGGAGAGGAGTGGATGGACCGTTTTTAAACGCAGGGAGTTGGACAGTTTGAACTTTCCAGAGTGTTTGAGATCCCCTAAACGATGGTAAATGTTGGCTTTTCATATTGGAGAGAATTGTGTATTTTTATACAATGGAGATATGAAAAAGCAAGAAGACATTTTTGGAAAAATCTATTTTATATATTTTATATACATATATATAAAATATAAATATGTACTGATAGCAGGGCTCTTCAGTTATAAAACAGTGTACACTCTTAAAGGGGATTTTGGAGACATTTCTGTACTTGGGTGGTTAAGATGTAAACAAAGTCATTGGTATTGTTGTTGTTTGAAATATTTGATAATAGAGACTGTGAAAAGAGATTTTTATAGCGGTGGTGAATGGAACCAGATGTCAATCCACTCCAGAATCACAGGTGGATTACACCAGTCTAAAGAATTTTATATGGAATGTTAATGATGGAAAATAATGCAGAATCTGAGCAAAATATGTTGTTGTAATATATTTTTTTCGAATTTTTAAGAATCAAACATGTGGTTTCATTCAACGACACCGTAAATAATTCAGATTCAGTAGGTTTGTACAGAACAGAGCATTTCACAATCGTTTTGTTTCGATCTTAATCATTAAACGGAATTTTCCCTTTAAAAATTAAGGTGCCAAAATGGATGTTTTAAGCCTCCACATAATGTAAAGCTTATTAGGAAGTGCTCACATTGACATCTGTCTTTAAACATGGATCTGGCTGGAACCAAAATTGGTGCTTGTGTGCTCTAAATAACCCTTTATGGCACCTTTAATTTCTCAGAGTGCAGAGGATTTGCAGAAATAACGCTGGAACCTTGATAAATATCACTGTTAGGACAAAACCTTGTATCTCCAAAAATGAAAACTAGAGGAGGAGGAGGAAAAAAAAAATTCGTAACTTTCATAGTAGATTTTATTCAGAGCCATTTTGGAGTATTTTTATCGGTTCTCTATTTTTGATAATTTTGATGTAATTTAAATGGCAGCTGGCATTTTTAAATTATGTCAAAAATGGGGACAGAGCGTTTTGTTCTGACAGTGATCAAACGTATTTAAAAAGAAAAGCAGTCAGTCGTGGAGCTGAATACTGGGGCTTGGTAATTTTATCAGAATTTGTGTCATGTAAAGTGTTCGGATGAGTTTATATACGATGTGAATTTGTCATGGCACTTAATTCGTCATGGAGTTGCACATACATCTTGAAGGAGATGGAGAGAGATATGTTTTCAGGACAATTTAAGGTTATTTTTGGAACTCGAAAGAGAGAATAACATTTGAGTAACATGTGGTGCATGAGCCCCTGGTTTATTTCTTCCTTCTCCTTGTTTTTCTTTGGATAACGGACTTATTGAGTCTCTATCTGAGTTACTCATGTTCCCATGTTTTCCTTTTTCTTGTGTTACTGGAACGCACACTATCGATTTCCATCCATTTCTTCCACACGGCTTAACACAACACTACTACTACTACAACTACAACTACTACTACAACTACAACAAGACACCCCCCAGGACTACAATACCCACAGTCCCCAGCACTGGAGGGTGCCACATTGTTTGAGTTCCCTAGTGTACTTGAACCCTCTGCAGAAACTATCCTTGCTGTGCAAAGCATAGATCTGTACTATATTGATATGAATAGCAAGAATTGCCCTTATTTGATTGTGTAGAAGATATTGTCTGTATTGTACACAGATATATGTATTTTTTTGATTTGTAAAAAACAAAAACAAAAACAGGTTCGCATGTGGACATTTTGGGACTTGATACGATTGCTATGTTTTTTTTTGCCACTTGTTTTATGCAAACCAGTCCTAGGAAACGTACATTTTTACGTCTCCTCTTTACTGGAGTGATGTTCCAATCTCAGAGACTGGCTGGAAACAGTGAGGAATCAGCTGCTTAAGAGTTTTTTTTTTTTTTGAACTTCTATGGTCACAGTTGCAGAAATCAGAGGATGAAACAGTGACTTTTTGTTTTCTTTGACATTCTCCAGTCTTCAGTTCTCCCTCCAGCTTCTCTGTGTCTGTTTCTTTCTTCTGAAGGCCATTTCCTTTCCAATCCTTAATGTTCTATGTTTGTTATTACTTTTAATATAATGATTAAATTTTTCGTTCTTCCTTTTGGTTTTTGCTCAGTTTTTCTTTCTCACGTTCCTTTAAAGAGCTAACTCTTCTCAGGACCCTTGGCTAGACCCTGTCCATCTTGACAACTCTTGCTACATCTGACAAGCTTCGAGCCCATTCGGTTTTTTACATATTTATTTATTTTTTAGAGCAAAGCTAGAGATTTTAGATATTTAACTTTTTTTTAAGGGGGGGGGGGGGGATTTTTGGAGAAGTACATCCAAAATGTGACAAAGTTTTTAACATGAATCTAAAGACCATGACCTCTTAACAGCATTAGCCACAGCATCAAGACAAATACATTGTGCATTATTTAAGCATGCTACAAATGATACCTTCAGCTTTTTGTAGGATTTACCACTGAAGCATTAATGTGTCCATGGATAACAACAGAAAAAAGTGCCTCAATCCTCAAAAAAGGTACCTGTAAAACGTTAATGATGTCTGATAACATCGTAGATGAGATGTAAGTAAAAGTGCAAACATCTGTTCCATGACGGATTGAATTCATTCACCTGGTTAAATTTGGTCTAGGAAGTGTATGAAAGTCTAATGTTTAAAGGAATATGTGGCGCATGGAAACAAAGACGTTTTTCATTTATCATTTTATTCATTACGTCAAATTTATTTCAATTTGAGAGAAATTCTGAAAGAAAAGCCCACTGACATTTGAATTTTTCTCTTTGCAGACGGTGTCAGGTAAAATTAAGCCATGACTGGACTGTTACTTTTCTATTTTCTTTACTGGAGTGGAGTAAATAATTGGGCAGGAATGTATAGCTCAGTAAATAACTTTTTATAAGAGAATACCTCACATTTTTCTTTTCGTTTGACTGATGTTTGTAAGAAAATTTAATATCAGTGCAAATTAGACAACGCAAAATGATCTGACTCCAGAAACTAACTGATTTCTCACATTCCCATGTGGACCGGTGAACTGAAATATTCCAGATATAGACCAAATGATATTATTAATTCTGTTTTCAGAAATAGAAGACTCTAAAACAATGTGCACATTATTCCTAATTTTGTCACAAAGTCCATGAATCTGTAGGTCTGCTAAAGAGCTAAAATTTAAATCGAAACTATCACATATTGTAAAAAGTAAGCTTGTCAGAGGTGTTAAAAGTTGCTCCTAAACTACATCTGGACAATCAGTACTTAGAGGCAGGGTTTAGCTAATGTCTTTTTGTTTATCATTAATTTGTTCATTTCCAGCTTCGTTTTAGGAATGACCACAGCTGATATGGGATGATTTCTAAAGGCCTGTTTGTTGCCAGTGATGACCATGAACTGTTTTCCTGTCGAGGAACTGAACCAGACAATCGTAGACCCCTGGTTCCACATTCCACTTGTTTTCTACTTCTGTTCATGAGGATTGTAGGTGTTTTAGCACTCGCCGAGTGCCACTTGTTTGGATTTTGTCTTCAGAGTTAGTATGATTTCCCAGCTGGATTTTGGGTTATGTCGTTTTTAAAACGTAAGGATTTACTATCAGCATCTTCTGTTGTATCCCACAATGCATCAATGACCACACTGCTCCTAGCCAAAGTGTTGCAGGGGAATGTAGTCTTTTCTCTGAATAAACAACTGTTCCTACTCACTAAAGTTTGTGCTTTTGTTACATGTGCCTACTGTACAGGGTGAGTCAAAATTCGTAGGACACCCATTTATCTGAACACCCCAGAATGGCCTGTCTTTTTAGGCTATGTCCGGAATATGGCTGCCGCCTTGAAAGCCGCCATATTGGATCAAGGGCAAGTTTTTCCAATGGGAAGGTGGTCATGTTGCATATTAAAGAAATAAAAGGTGCCCTGTGACCTTTGACTCACCGTGTATTTACAGCATAGATATTATAAAAAATATGAAATGAGTTTCCTCCGCAGGGCGTCTGGACTCTCCCTTAGAGACACGGTTAGGAGCTTGGACATCCAGGAGAGACTCGGAGTGGAGCTGCTGCTCCTCCATGTGAAGAGGAGCCAGTTGAGGTGGTTCGGGCGTCTGGTTCGGATGCCTCCTGGACGCCTTCCTGGTGAGGTGTTCTGGGCATGTCCAACGGGGAGGAGGACCCGGGGCAGACCAAGAACAGGCTGGAGAGACTACATGTCTCGACTGGCCTGGGAACGCCTCGGTATACCCCCGGAGGAGCTGGAGGTGGTGGCTGGGGAGAGGGAGGTCTGGGTTTCTTTGCTCCGATGGCTTCCCCCGCGACCTGGACCCGGTTAAGCGGTGGATAATGGATGGATGGATGGATATTATATAATGGTCCTGGATTGCAAATCATTTAAACAGGTATTGAATAGATCCACATCCCAGGGCTGGGGGTGGGGGGTTGTTTATGCTTACACTACACTGTCAGTAAAACTGTCACTGTGGTGGTACCCTCATTTAATCTCCAAGAATTTTATTATGTTGTGTTGTTTGACACATCTCTATAATGTAAGACCTCCTTCTGGAGAAGAGAGTGTAATGTACCTTTCGGGAACACAACTGGACTTTATACACCTGTTGTACCTTTAAAGGTACATTTACGCAGTTTGTACCTTTAGTGACCAATGATGTACCTCTAATGTACCTTTTTCTGAGAATGTAGCCAACCATTTTTGGCATGACTTTTGGCATGGTGACCTACGTCTGCAGAAGTTGACAGAAGTCATAATGTGAAGTATCCCAACAAGAGTTCAAAGATTATTCTAAGCAATGAGGCTTTTCTGTGGCATAGTTGGGGTTTTCATGCCAAAGGCGTCACTAGTGTTGGTCAATCAAAGTTCCAGTCATGTTTGGCGAGCTCTACATCCAAACATGTTATGATCTGATGAGGAAAAAGTTTCTTTCTTCTGGCAAGATTTCCAAAGAATTTGTTGGCACTGAGGCTGGGTCTCGATGACCTGATGATGCAAACAACCTTCTTAACTCTGCATGACTTGGTTACCTTTATTAATCATTTTCAGGAGAACATGCTCAGGCAACACGGCCCTGTCAGTCTCACTGCTTATTTTAAATCTAAATTAATTTTTGCACAACTTTCCCCCTTTGCCTACTTTTGAGTTAAGTCCTGTTTGTGCTACTTTAGTTTAGCACTTGAACCCAACATTAATGCTAAGGCACCTCTGCCATCTGCTTGTCATTCTGTAGCTGGCATCCCCTCATGCCCATTGAAGGAAGTGTAGGGGTAAGTTAGCTTACTCTATACAGAAATACAGTGTGTACTACATACAGGTGCGAATATGTATTTAGCTAAATGCTTACACTGCAGCAATGAACTGATATCATCCATCATTGTCCAGTGTGATTGTTAAAAGACCAAGAGACCAAGCCAAGTGCACTTCTTAAAACTGATGACATCACAAAGCAGCTTTAGAAAAACTGAGAATTAAATACAGAATGCAGTTTGATCTAATTTTTCTCATAGTAAAAAATCAGCTTAGACACTGACTTCCTAAAATGGGCGTAATGTAATAATAAAAAACAGTATGTCTGTTTTGTTTTTCTTTATCATTTAAACACTGTAGCTGTCCTTCATATAAAACGAATATGAAAACAATGAACCAATAGAGATTCTCAAAAATGACCATGAATGTGTATAAGATTGAGTCAATTGAGAGAGAGAAAATGGGGAGCTGTTTAAGGAAGTGGTACATTCATCACAATGGTGAGAAAGAAAAACAAAGATCAGTGGATTTCTGTTTGAAGAGTTAGCTGATTACACTGCACTTTTGCTGACTGGGGCTCAGCTAAGTTTGGGCAATTTATTCGGAATTTCTAATCGACCTAATCTTGTCCATATCGATTATATCAATTATTTGTAACTTTTTTTAAATTCTATTATGTCCCCACTGTGTGTTCATGTACTGTCCCTTTAAAAAAACATGCTACCAAGCTATAGTCACATGACTCTGCCCCCTATCTGCCACATGGAAGCAACCTAAACACTGAGGCCGACCAAGCGACTCGAGCTCGTACCAAAGAAAAACAGCGTCTGTGGTTTGGAGGTGCTGTGTTTTGACTATAATTAAGACGACACTGAACAAAACGTCCAGTGTAAACGTTGAGAGAAAAAACAGTTTCAGCCAAAGCGCAATCACACACCAAATATAAACAGTGCTCAGAAAACAAGAGAGCAACAAGCTCCCAGCAACATTAGAAAAAATATCCCAGCTTTAACACTGAAGCATATTTACAGCACAGGCCTCGTCACTGAACTATGAGGGTCATAAATACAACAACAATATAATCCTTTATTAATTGTAATCGTGGTAAAATATACAGTTAATTGTGATATTGATTTGTGCTCGTATCGCCCAGCACTAGACTCAGATACTGCAGGGGGACAAGTGATTATGATTAGAGGTGTTTAGAATAATCACATCACTGGTAAACATGTGTAAAGAAGTTATGAAGGTATTTTCAGAGGTATTCATCTGGGTAATGTGTATTTAATTTTCAGGTATTCTGAGGGTAATTGGACTCCACTTGTGCAGATAACTTCCTGGGTGGGCAGCACGGTGGTGCGATGAGTAGGTTCTCACACAGCTCCAGGGTGTGGGATTGTGTCTTCAGTCTCCACCTCAGGTCACTGTCTGTGATGAGTTTGGAGTGTGCTGCCTGTGTCTGTCTGGGTTTCCTCAGGGTGCCCGGGTTATCTCCCACAATCCAGAAACACATGCTAGTAGGCATGCTATCTATTCCAAATGGTGAGTGTGTGATGCCCAGTGATGGACCAGCGCCCCGTTCAGGGTGTGTTTCTGCCTTGTGCCCAGTGATCTCCATATTGTGCAGGTAATTCTCCTGAACAAATGGTCCTTGGCATTGCATTGGGTCTCACTCAACCCCTTGCCATTCCCACACGCACGTGTGAGTGAGCACTTTGAAGATGAGGATGTTCATGGGTGAGAGTCTGTGTGTGTGTGTCTGTTACTGTGCCGGTGACTATTTGTGTTCGCTCGGCATTAAGAGAATTGGGTGAAAGGTCTTTTTTTAGGGAATTTTACCCAGAGTTCAAAACACATACCAGATGTTTGTGTGTGTGTGTGCTCCTGCATACAGCCCTCTGCTCCACTCCTCCCTCAGGATCACCCCATAACAATCACCCCCCTCCTACACCCCCCACCCCACACCGCTTACCCCCATCTTTATAGCCCCCTCTCCTCCTTTACACCCTCATTAGCTCTCCTGTGAGCAGAAGTGAATGATGAAGTCCTTACTCTTCCTTGTGCTGTTGTGTGTGTGGGCCCTCAGCTTTGCCCAGCCACCAGGTGAGTGACCAATCTGTGTCTTTATTGATGCATGAAAGATTATAAAAATCTCTTATGGGCTTCAGATAGTATTCGGTGTGATTTATTCTGAATACTATGAATGATTCTGTCTCTACTTTCAGTTATTTAATTACCACTTCTCTGAAGAATAATTTAGTACTGCTTAAGTTCTATAAATTATTCAGTAAGTAAGACAAACAGTTCAGTTAACAGTGAATATGAATTATTAGGTACTAATACGTGGACTAGATCATCCACTACAAAGGATTCAGCATCAAATATAAATTAGTCATTAACCGATATAAATAGCTTAGCAACTAAAAAACCCATTTCTAAAAAAGAGAATAAAAGGTTTGTACCAAACTTTGTGAGAGTGGGTGCATCAGTGACAATGGCATGGGTGACTTGAATATGTGACCATTTTCCATTGATGTGGAGTTGAACACTGGGTTTTAGAGAAGACATACACTGCTTAAGTCTTGTATCAAGGAAGAATGCACAAAAATTCCACTTGCACAACTATAACTATTGATATCCTCAGTTCCCAAATTATTAAATAGAGTAATTTAAGGGAAAAGTGATGTCCCAACTTTTTGGAGAGAGTTGCAAGCATCAAATTGTAAAATTGTAAATATTTAAAAGTACAACCTTACAAGTTGTGCAGTGAAAACACTGGAATTTCTTTGTGTTTTTGTCAGTTAAATAAAACTTCAGAAGAAATTACACATTACAGATACTTGTTTTTGTTGCATTTTACAAAATGTGCCCACTTTTCTAGAAATGGTGTTTGTATATGAATGGTTCTGCAACATTTATGAATCGCTTAGTATCTTCTGTGAAGTGTACATGTAGGATCTGTAGTTCTACGAGTGAGGAATTGAAGTGTGGAACCATGTATTTCACTTGGTAACAAGTCATTTACCGCAAATGAAAGATTGTGTTTAGAATTCCATTTATCTAATAATTTACTTTTAACATTGAAAGAACTGGCACATGATATATAAAGGTTTTATAAAATAATAAAGAAAACTGAAGAAGCCTGTGGTGTACGTGTTGGGCAAAATCATGTTTTTACCCAAATCCCGCCCCAACGTTTATGTACATTAGAAGCAGGCATTCCGTTTTCTGCAGTGAACTTAAATTTTATCGAAATCTGGTCTCACTTTAGGGAAGCATCAGAATCTCATCAGAACAGCTTCCATATGAAAACCTCTCTTGCATCAAGTGTAAATAATTGCATTCTGTAAAAAAGATATATATTTTACAGATAAACCTATGGACAGTTTTAATTTTTTAATCATTTAAGCCAAAGAAAATTGCCCTGTGTTATTGACAGAATGAGAAGCATTAATCTTAAAACAAATCAAATGATCAGCCAATAGAAAAATTATATCTACTCTGGACAAATTACTTAAAACAAACAAACATTTTGTAATACGCTTATAGAATCTCCTAATGAGAGATATAAGATATTTTGACTAGATTTTATATGACTTTATATGACTGCTAAGGGATTTTCAGAGTAAAATCTTATTTCAAACCCCCCACAAACTACCCCAGTGTCCGAATTCTTTAAATTCTCCTCTTATCATTGCAGCTCTTATCTCTGAGCTGTTGGCTTCTCTTCTGTGAAGAACATTAACCATCTGGGAGTTTATCCGATCTAAAGAGCTTTACATTTCCTCAAAAAATAATTCTTTAGGAACTTTGTAAGTGTTTGTGAAGGCAACAGGAATCCATTTGGAGTATTTGAATGTGTTCTTTAGTGGCTTGACTCACTGTGTCTGATGGTTTCTGGACACCTTTTCACTAAAGTGGGAAAGGTTCATGTCATTTCAAATGAGTCCAAGGTCACCATGCCCAATGCTAAGTGTTGGCAAGAGGGGTGTAAAGCCCCCAGGCTTTGGGCTGTTGAACAGTGTCCAGATGCTGATCAGATACTATCCAAGACATTTGATATGATTTGGAGTGTGTTTTTACAATCCAGAAGTAATCATCTACTATTGTTGCTGCCATCAACTGTTCAGAGCACTGTTCCAACATCTAGTGTAAAGCCTTCCCAAAAGACTGAAGTTTTCTACGTGTATTTGACTTTTGATTTGGTATATTTCTATTGAACAGTAATTGAACAGTGCCCAGACAGGATTCTGGGTAATGAGAGGAGAAGAACGTGCCCAAAACAGTGCCAACATGACAAAGACTGTGGAAGCAAGCGGCAGTGCCTCTGTGATGGACCATGTGGACTCAGCTGTGTGGCCCCGGGTCAGTGTCCATTACCGTCATTTCTATAAACACGAGCAGGGTTATAAAAGAGGTCATAATAAACTCTACAGCATTGTTTTAAAGGAAATTGCTTCAATTTTTACACGTCAGCATAATACAATCATTGTGAAGTTAACAAAATGGAAAATGGAGTGTTTGACTATGTACCAAACCTTTGAATGGATGTAGTAAGCACCAGATACCTTTTGTTTGATACAAAATACTAAAATAGAATGTGCATCAGATTCTATACGAGGAGCACTAGATAATATATAATGTGAACAATAGATACTACAAAGTGATAAGCAGATACTATTGAGTGAGCACTAGGTACTGTAAAAGATACCAAAAGAAATAGCATTTGGTGTTCAGTTGTTAGTACCTGATATAGCCCAAAATGTAGTACTTAGAGTCTTGTGCTTAGCTTATAACATCTGCTGCTCAATTAAGATGGCTTTTTATGTACGACAGGTCGTACATGTCCGTGGCCTGTTCCTGCTGCTGAAAACCTTGACGTGGCTCTCCTTTCTCCATCTCCGTCTTTTTCTGCTCAAATGGAGGTCCGCTGCCATCCTGGCTACACCATGGCTAACGACTTGGACGTCATGATACGGCGCTGCCAGGGTGACAGACAGTGGAGTGGAGAGGAACCTGTGTGCACAGGTGCAGAAAACTAAAACTAAAAAAACAAGAGCAAAGAGAAACTAGGCAAGCCTAGTTCAGCCATTAGCCATTAGCCATTTTCAAAAACAGGAAAAGCCCAAATTACACACCCTTGTCATTTGAAGGTCTGGAGAAGCTTTGGTGCTTCATATCAATGTCTTTGTTTACAATAATAACACTATAAAAATAGTTTATCTTGTCGGTTGCTAACATCGGTGTATGATCACGGAAAGCCTGTTATTTTATGTTCATACAAAGCTACAAACCTGAAGCACCGTGTTGAGACGATTTTAAAGCAACTCGTTTACCAGAATCCAACAAGATATTATTTTAACATTTACGTTTTTGAACATTTCTAAAATCAAGCACCTTAACATTTTATCAGCCAAATCTTTCCCTAACTTCGGCCATCCCATAATTCCGGCCACTGCCGTAAATGGTGCAGTTCCACTCGCTCTCTTCGCCAATCGCATTGGGTAAAACAATAAAACGTACGTTCAAGCCTTAGTAGGGCATTTATCTAAACAATATTTAAGTATCTCTAACAGTGTTGTAATTCTTTGTGCAAAACTGCATGTGGAACACAACACATTTCCATTTCACGACAGATATTTCCCTCAGTGTAAAAGTTAGCTTAGCGGTTAGCCTCCTTTTCTCTGAGGGGAAAATCTACCGCCATTTTAATCCTTACACGTAGAGTACGGATACTAACACAGGACAAACGTAATCTCATTGTGAACCTCTCAAAACCACTGAATGTGGTAGCAACTGTCTCGTTTGACTGTCACAAGCAGGGGAGGTGGCTGAAGTTAGGGGGCACCAATAATCTTAGCAGCATTGGCACCTACTTAAACAAAAGCGTTTTTATCTAAAAACATATTTTCTTTCAAAGTCAAGCAAGTCTTGGACATTAATCTACACACATTTGACTCCTGAAAAATGTTGATTTGAGTGAGTAAAGTACTTCTATTTATTTACAGTTAGCTAAGATTTCCAATATTTTAATTAAAGTGGCCGGAACCTGGGGTAATTACGCTACACTTGATAAATAAACAGGGCATCGCTGGGAACTAGATATTTATTAGACATACATTTCTATAAGGGTCTGACTGATAAAACTTTGCTGTAACACATTCACAGCCTCGTTTATTTTGAGTAACACCTCGCTCTTGTGTTCTGGTTTTAATCCGGAGATTTAGCCTGTTTTTGTGTAAAGTTAAACAAAAAGCTGTGTGGATGTAATTTACTCGTCAGAAAGTCAGTAACGGTCAGATATGTCCTTGTATTTGTGTCGTTACAGGGACAGACAAGATGACTTTCTGTTTGTTAGTGATAAATATATAGTAGAAAACAAAAGGCTGCATCACAGAAACATTCTCCAAACATAAATAAGAGACTATGATAAATATTACCTCAACAACGTTCAACACATTTCTGTTGGAGGGTCCTGTAAAACACTGAGCTGCTCTGCGGTGGACGGAGGACCTACAGCGCTAAAGTGGCACGAGTGTGTCCCAATTCAGCTCTCAACTCTTCGCACCTTTAAACAACGTAATCAAAGTGAACACTTCAATGAAGGATTTAGGGCTTATGGCAAGAAATGGGACGTGCAAACGTCTGCAGTTCTCTCTGAAATACGGCTGAATTAACAGTTCCTGTTCGTTAACAGTTCATTTCAACGTTAGGTGTCAGTCAGTCAGTCAGTAAGCGCAAATCCTTCTTCTAGGCCGGCCCTGCAGGCGCTCCTGCAAAAACAATCATTCATTTCTATGGAGTTATTTGTCATTCAGCGATTAATTATCACTTTACATTTTTACGTTTTATTTAGCTTACACTAAACTGCACAGAGGATCCTCATTGTTCTCGTTGGATCTCTTAGTGTCAGGCATTTTAAGAATTTAACCCTTTAGTTCCCATTATTAAAACATGTAATAAGTGCATTACTAAAATACCTGAAATAAAACAAAATCAGGCTCAAAAGAAGAATCTGTTCACTGTTCACAGACCCACTGTAACACACATGTTTATGATGAGAGATATTTCCAGGAACAATGTGGCTTCCCTGTGGGCGTTTAGAGTGAGTCCTACACCAAACACCTGCAGCTCAGGCTCACTGATGAAAATGTGTTCAGTTTCCTCTCTCTCTCTCTCTCTCTCTCTCTCTCTCTCTCTCTCTCTCCCACACACAGTGCTGTGAGATGTGAGTCAGTTGGATGTGTGAACAGATCAGAGCAGATGGATGATCCGAGGCTGTGGCGTTTTAACCGGCGCTGTACACTCGGCCTATTCATCTGTGCTCCATCCAGCCTACACACACACACACACACACCCACTCATTCTCCCATCTGCCCACTGTCACCAGGCTTCATAATCTCCCTCTGTATTTTGTGCATATCCCCATTTTCTAAATGACATTACTTTTTTTTTAATTCCCTGGTGAATATATCATCGCTGTCCAGTGAAAACCATGTTTCTTTCTCCATTCGGTCCGATGTTCATTTTTCTATGATTTGTCATAGAAAGAGTCAAATGCTACTACTGTGGAGATGTATGTTTTTCTTCTTTTCACATGTTGTCAGTTACAGAATCAAAAAAAAGGATGTCATTTGACCAGGAGTGCACACACTATTGCGTTTGAGTGTAGATGGTTTGAAACTGGGGATTTATCCTCCTTTGAAGCAGTTAAACCTTATACTCTTTTGGGAAGACTTTAGACTAGATGTTGGAACATTGCTGTGAGGATCTGATGGAGGCCAGAAGTACATTAGTGAGGTCAGGTCAGGTTGAATGATTAGTTCTGGAACAAAGTACTAATGGATAGATCTAAATAATCAAAGAGTTACAGCCCCACAGGCCAGTGCTGGGTGTTGTATACCCCCCCTGACGAAAATAGTAACCTTGATCTCTCTCTCTCTCTCTCTCTCTCTCTCTCTCTCTCTCTCTCTCTCTCTCTCTTACACACAGAGAGAGGCCATGTGGAGGTGAAGGCTCATGTTTTCTGTCCACTACCAGATGATGATGAACTGCTGTCTGTTGAAGGCAGTGCTGGACTTGGAGCCACAGTGCAGTATCAGTGTGCAGAGGGGTGAGGAAGACAAAAACAGAGAGATGTAGCCTTTCGTTCTCCTCATCCTTTTCTCATCCCTCTCTTTCCTTCTCTCCTCACAGATCCGTGCTTGTTGGAAACAGTGAAAATTTCTGTCATGAGAACCAGACATGGCGTTACCCTCACCCCATCTGTCAGCGTAAGTGTGTGTGTGTGTGTGTGTGTGTGTGCATACAAGGCATACACCACATTGTGGGGACCAAAACCTGTTTACACATTCACATTGCAGGGACTTGTCTTTGTTGTGGGGACCACGGTGTAAATCATTATGTTTTAAAGTTACAGTTAGTGTTAGGATTAGATTTATGCTAAGGTCTCGGTTTAGGGTTAGTGTAGGGGTTAGAGTTACGCTAGAGGTACGTATGAATTAAAATGAAGTAGCACGTAGCATGCCGTTTATCTCGACAGTCATAATATTTCAGACTGCAGAAAGCAGAAAGACATGATTGTGGAATGTGGAGGGAAACAGAACTGAAACTGTGAGGGTGCACATGAATGTGAATGAGAGTGTTTAAACATTTCCACTACAAAATATAGGAGAGACACTGGAGTGTGAGACTGTGTGGGAGGCAGGAGAGAGAGTAGGACATTATGTGTGTGAATATTTGTAATAGTGTTAAAAATACAGAACACTACACATTATGAATAATCTTATTTACGTTTTTGAGGTTCCCCCAAAAAACTATATACTTTTTTATTCATTATGTCTCACCCAGTAAACAATTAGCCGTTGATTCAACGTTGAAATAACGTAACGACGGCCGTCTAATCAACGTTCTCTTAAGGTTGAAAATGAAAGTTGAAAATACGTCCAAACACAGACATTAAAAAGACGAATATTAGACGTATTTTGGACGTCCATTGACGTTATTAATTGGTTTCCAAAATAAATTACTTTTATAAAACGCGTTTTGGATGTCCACTGACGTTATCGATTGGTCACCACTTAACTAACTTATTAAGATGGATTTTGGACGTCCATTGACGTTTAAAATATGTCCTTGACGGGTAGACTACTTTTAGACCTATTTTGAACGTCCAGGGACGTTCATTGTTTACTGGGCAGTTATGTTTTAATGTTTCATTTGGAATGAAGGACATTCATCTGGAGGGTTTTCTTCTTTTCTCCAGTAAGAGCTTCTACTCGTCTTTACACATAAATATTGGAAGATTACAGAGGGAGTTTGAGGGCATTCAGCCACTTGAACTCATCCCAGAGTTACTAGGTGTAGTTCCCTTTCTCCAGAGAATGCTATGCTAGTCAATGGAGGGGAGCTTTACACCCCTAAAGCCCACAGTTAAGTTAAGGCATAGAGACCTTTGAGCTATGAGCATCTCACTCTTTTGGTCTGTGGTCATGGCTTTGGGTCATATCTGTGGAGAATATACTCGTTCATAGAGGTGTCTACAAACGTTTGAATGTGCAGGGTACATTACCCACCGCTAATGTGCGCCCACAAATGTTTGCCTGGACTGTATTGCCCTCTGCTGGATAAATATAAAACTACACATGATTGATTTGTTCCGTTCTGTTTATTATAAGCGCCATCTGGTGGTATACTCAACAATAAGACGCTATTGTCCTTTTTTTTATTCATATATTATGTTTCAATCATTTATATATGGTCAGTCCATCAAGTTTGAATGAGAAAATTAAGTATCAAATTAAGTACCAAGATCCAGTGTGTAGTGTCGCAGTCACACAGCTCCAGGGACCTGGAGGTTGTGGGTTCAATCCCCACTTCGGGTGACTGTCTGTGAGGAGTGTGGTGTGTTCTTCCCGTGTCCGCGTGGGTTTCCTCCGGGTTCTCCGGTTTCCTCCCACAGTCCAAAAACACACGTTGGTAGGTGGATTGGCGACTCAAAAGTGTGAGTGTGTGTGTTGCCCTGTGAAGGACTGGCGCCCCCTCCAGGGTATATTCCTGCCTTGCGCCCAATGATTCCAGGTAGGCTCTGGACCCACCGTGACCCCGAACTGGATAAGGGTTACAGATAATCAATGAATAAATGAATGAATGAGGATCCGGTGTGTTAGTTAACAGACACCTGCATTAAATGACATCTTGCTGAGTGATGACAAAGAAAACACACTCAAGTTATATTCTCATTGACTCCAGGCCTCACGTGACAAAGGACAACACTGATCTCAAGTGATTTTAAATATGTTCAGTCCTCTGCCTAAATTTAAGACTAAAAACCAGTGTGTGTGTGTTTCATAGGTGTGTTTTGTCCTCCACCACTGGAGGTTGACCGTGGCTATTTGGTGGCTGTCCAGAAGGCTGAATATAAAGTAGGCAACACCATCTATTACCTCTGTAAGAAAAACTTTCTCCTGGATGGTCCAAATCAGGTCAGCTGTCAGTCAAACGGCACCTGGAGCACGGCGCCTTTCTGCAGAGGTGAGGGCTATTTTATTTGTAATAAGGGGTCTTATACTGAATTGTAAACTTTTTTTGTATGGGAATTATTATATTTATTTGTGTATTTGATTGTTTGCTTTCCTTGATTATGAATTTACTATGATTGTGTGTTTTTTAAATCCTGATGTTATGTGTTAATGAGAGTATATTTTATGTTTTCACTCCTTCAGCCCGTTGTCCAATCCCTGCCCATCGCAGCAGGGTGATAGTGGGCGGGGCTAAGCGCTGGCCCTATGACCTGACAGATGGGATGGTCACTCATGGGGAGAATGTGACATTCTTCTGTAAACATCCGCAAAAACACTGCAGCTTCACAGCCTCTGCCTCATGCTTTGACGGAAATCTCACTGCCCCCAGCTGCTACCTTGGTCAGAAAACCACACACACACACACACACACACACACACACACTTATACACACTGAGATATATACAGTGTAATACATCTGTTTATATGATTTCTAGTTTTCTATTAGATAGAAATCACTGGGATTGAAGCATAACTACTGTGTATTTCTATAGAGTTATTTGTCAGATTATTAATTATAAATTCTCACAAATAATATTGTTACACATCCCAAATTAGAGACTTTTAAAGCAAGTTCATTAAAAATGCATTGTCAGTCTTAAAGAGTGTGTTTTAAGAATCAAAACTTTATACAAATTAAAATATAACTAGTCTCTCTCTCTCTCTCTCTCTCTCTCTCTCTCTGTCTCTCTCTCTCTCTCTCCACTCCAGACCCCACCTGGTTTCAGTATAAACTCTATCCTCACCGGTTGGTGTCGGAGATTGATTTGTGTGACCCCGCTGACCTGGAGGACTCACTGCAGTAAAACTGCTCTCAGTCAGGTCCTGGACTATGTGAAAAAACAGAAACTGAACTCTGTGAGGACTTCTGAACTCAGTGAAAGGACCACAGGATTCAGCAGTTCAGTTTCACTGCAATTTTATAAAATCCTCATATTTTACACATCTGACGATGTCCAAGAAGGGCCGTTGGTCATCACTTCTGTTGGACGTTTTCAGTGGGAAACAAATAAGTTGACAATCAAATGCTAGAGTTTGGATGCTTCTGCTCAAATGTTTTGCTGATTTTTTTTTAAAACATTTTGACAATATTTTCCACAGGGAACACATTTCTTCTGAAATGGAGGTTATTCGTTGTATGTTTGTTCCTTCTTTGTTGAAATGATAGTTTCTAATTCACTGAGCAGATTTTACGCCAAGTTGTAAGAAGGATTTGAATGCATTCAGCCACATAAACATTAATGAGGTCAGGGGTGCTGGATGGAGCTCCATGACTCCTTAGTTACCTTAGCCTCATGTGATGCTGTATGAGAGCCTCCCATTCCAATGGTCAATGTTTTTCAATAAAGATTATACAAGCTGCACCATAAAGTAGCCACTTATTAAAATAATTATGTAAAAGCAATTTGAAAATGAACAATAATGTACTTTTATTCACAAATTCTATAGAGTTCCTACCTTCATTTTGCAAAAACATTGATTTGGCTCAATTTAAATAAACACTCCTTTCCTATTTAACTGACAAGACTTTATTAGACTGAATGATGTACTCGTTGTTGTTTAAATATTTAGCAGTTTGCATTTCACCAGTTTGGAGATATAATAAAACTATACCAAGACACATATTTGAAAACCCAAACATGGTCTGAGGTGTTTGTACTTACTTATTTGCTTTTCTGTAAATACTTTTTTTCTTGTAGGAACACTGTATATTGTATTTCCTTGGATCTATTATTTGGTAATACAGTAATTCAAGTCATTATTCCCTTAACTTGGTTGATCTCATGCAAAAACCAGTACAAAACTGGATATTTTACTTGTTCTGAAATGTTCTATAGGTCTAACCAGGTTCAAGAAGATGTAACTTCATGACTGCTTTTGCTAACTATTGTTAGCCATTGTTGTTGGAATTGCACTGAAATACAGTGCAAAGACAGTTGGGGCAAAAATGTGACCTCTGGCAGATTTGAGCAAAGTTCACTAGAGGTCAAATTTCACAAGTCTGTTCTAGTCACGTCAGGCTACTCCACTGGAGAGATGTATTGTCCTGTTCATAAAGCTGATTCCACAATAAAAATACAGCTGGAAAATGCTTATTTTCTGGGTTTTTTAAATTTTAATTAATTAGATAAAAGATGGCACAGTGTCACAGGTAGGTGTCGCAGTCACACAGCTCCAGTGACCTGGAGGTTGTGGGTTCGAGTCCCGCTCCGGGTGACTGTCTATGAGGAGTGTGGTGTGTTCTCCCTGTGTCTGCGTGGGTTTCCTCCGGGTGACTGTCTGTGAGGAGTGTGGTGTGTTCTCCCTGTGTCTGCGTTGGTTTCCTCCAGGTGCTCCGGTTTCCTCCCACAGTCCAAAAACACACGTTGGCAGGTGGATTGGCGACTCAAAATTGTCCGTGTGAGTGAATGTGTGTGTGTGTGTTGCCCTGTGAAGGACTGGCGCCCCCTCCAGGGTGTATTCCCGCCTTGCGCCCAATGATTCCAGGTAGACTCTGGACCCACCGCGACCCTGAACTGGATAAGGGTTACAGACAATGAATGAATGAATAGATAAAAGATATTTCTGGGTTGGCATTTCAAAGTGAAAAGGTATTGATATGTCATTGTAGGTACAGTAACGCTATAGATAATAACAATATTTTATAGCTACAATAATGATAATAATAATAACATTTTTACCTAATTTGTAGTCTGCTATTTCTAGTTACAAACAAACACATACATATATTAATGTATTTTTAAAAAGCATAATGGGTCTATGAAGGTGAGTCTTTCACCTCTCTCTCTCTCTCTCTCTCTCTCTCTCTCTCTCCCCCCCCCCCATCTCTGCCCCTCTCTCCGCCCCCTCATTCATTCAGATTTGGTCTCTCCGGAAGTGAGTGGTGGAGGTGAGAGAACAGTTCCATATTTGAATGATCATGAAGATGATGTTAATGTTGCTCGTATTGTTATTGTTTTGTTGTTGTTGTTATTCGGTTATTTGGACAGAAACTACAGGACAAAACAGTCTTTTAAGCGTCGTATGGAGACGCTTGGGGCTTGCGCTCGATTCAAAAGCGCGTAAAGAGCTGAAAGAAGGCTCTAAAGCTCGTAAACTGTCTGTTTATAGCTGCCGTGTTTCTGTTGTGCTTTGAGCTCCGTGTCTGTCACCGACTCGAACCGAGAGAAAATGGCCGGTCGCGGGTTCGAGCCCTCGGCGACTCACCCTCCGCGGGTTTTGTCCCGATTTTTCACCGGTTAGAGACGTGATTATCATTTGGAAATATTCTCTAAAGTATTTCTCTTCATTAAGCTCCCCCCGATGAGTATAAATCGACCTGGGTTCGACCTGATAAACCCTATGTTTCGTCCCTAAATCGGACCCTCCACTCGTGTAATGGCGTCCGTGACCGAGGCTCTGTGTACACTTCAAACCCGGAGTCAGGGGCGGTTACATTTACATTTTCTCATTTTAAACAAGACACAAGAGGAAATACAAAGTCAAAACCTAGTTTTTGTCGTATGACACCGCAACAATTCAGATTTGAACCCGCGAAAATATACGTGGTAATACTGCTATTACTATTATTATTGTTAATACTGCCTGGTTATGACACTGCTCCTGGACTCTAACAGGAATTTTACACTAATAAATTGGGGTTATAAGACAGCTATCTATCTATCTATCTATCTATCTATCTATCTATCTATCTGTCTATCTATCTATCTATCTATCTATCTATCTATCTATCTATCTGTCTGTCTATCTATCTATCTATCTATCTATCTCTGCTAAATCATTGTGAAAAAAAAAACATTATTATTGAGTAAAGTTCCTGTATAGGCCTTTGACTTAGGGATTAGGGAGTCGGGTCTAAACTACAACTAGGATCTTAGTGTAAACCTTTGTCACTTGAAACAAGATCTGTGGTAAGACTAAGGATTCATATAGGAACATTATACCAGTGAATTTGGGATCATAGGTCACTACAGCATACTAGGATACTACAAACACCACAAAATAAGTTAATATGAATACAAAAGGAACAATAATATATCTACAATTACAACATCACTTTTATCTCTTGGTATATTATATTACATTTAAATAACATTTTAGATTATAAACCTCTATAAAATATTATTGTAGAATTATCATACAGCATTATAAACTATTATTAAGTACAGGAAGATTATATATAAATTAAAGTAGTATAAATTGCTACAGAGTTTTAGAAATATGTATTAATATAAGACTAATTTATATTTTATATACATTGGGAAATATAGACTATAAGAGAACTAGTATTATATATTAATTAAATAAATATTATTAAAAATATATGATTTCAATATATTTTTAATATGTACCAAAATGTCATTAAAATATCGGGCTGGAAACATTTTTTTTAAAACCTAGAAAATGTTTAATTCTTTCTAAACAAATCACATTTATTACATGTATATGTACTAATCATGTGCTGAGACTTTGTTACATATTATTATTTGAATGTGACAAATAATACAGGATATAAGAAAGCTATTAGCATTACTTTTTCCAGTAAAATATATTTTTCATGTCCAAAGAGTTAATGCAACCTACCAATTATATATTATTTGTTTGTTTTTTGTTACTCTTTCACCTATTAGCCAACGTTTCTGAAGTACTGAAACCAAATGTCTTTATCTTTTTCCAGCTTAATGCCCCAGAGCAGCTGCGGTGACAGTACCATGGATGGAGACCTGCTGCTCCGTCAAAGCAAGAAATGGTTCTGTTTTCATGGGTTGCACACAAAGCTTTGGAAGAAATGTTTCAGAAATCTCTCAGGTATTAATAGACTAACAGCATTAGTGAGTATCGAGTGACATCATTGATCTTCTTCTGGGTAGTAACTACAGAAGTTAGAACACAAATGGTTCAAGCGTCAGTGGAGACTTTGCTCATACACAAAGCAACAGGAGTGATTTTAACTCCATCTTAATTGAATGGAATTTGAACCTGAAAATCAAATACTGCAAAATGTTCCCTCCATCTCAGTGGTATCTCAAGAGCAGGATGAAGTAACCAGTGACAGTAGAAAAGACTATGGCAAGACACCAAGCCATTGCTCTGATTCAGTTTCAGACAAAAATGCCATTCAATCAAATCAGGCTGTCACAAACGGTGTCACCACTGTAGAAACCAAAATAGAAACTTCGCAAATTGTTTCAGAACTGACGCCCAGCATCATGCCTGAAAGCATTTTAGCAGAAGTGAATGAACCAACAACCAAAGCGATAAATTTAAATTCTAACCTCTTATCCATCGACTTACCAGTGACTGAGGCTCAGCGACAATCCTCTCCTTTTATTACTAGCAAAGGGTCTGATGAAAGACTCGATCTCATTACCAAAGAGGAGATGAAGATACAGGACTTATCTAAAGTTGTTAATCACTCTGATAATATTACTCAAGGAATCTACATGGCACAGGCAGAATCCAGAAATGAAGAAAGACAAGAATCATGCAGGCAAGATGCCTGTAAAACCCAAATCCCATTTTCTGAAACAAAGAATGGATTTGATGCAGCAATGCCTGAAGCTATGACAAGTCTTAAAGACAACCCAGTGCAGGAAGAGGTGTTGGATTTAAGCCTGCCAAAAAAGAAAGTCAGGGATAACAGAGAGAAATGCAAATGGGTTCTAGATTCTGAGTATGAGGGTTCATTACTCATGGAGGTAGACGAGATTGAAAATGAAACCCAACATGTAGAAGTGGAGCAAGATGAGGATGATGAGGAGTGCTGGTTTTCCTTGTGTAATGACGATCATACTAACAGTCTTAACCTAGAAAATTGGGAACAGCACTCTGTTCCACATGTAGCCATAGAGTCTCCTTGCACCAGCTTTTTGTCACTTAATTCAAAGGACACACTCCTCATAGATGACCAAGGCATTCCCTACACTCTTGATCCAGATGGTAAGAAAGTTCCCCAGATAGATCCTTGTGAAATGCCAGAAGTTGCCTCAGAAGAGATTAGCCTTGGATTTGAGCCGTTTGTGGATGAGGAATCTGCGGGTTCCCAAGGTGCTGACCCTGCACAAGACTCAACTTCTGATTTTTCAATAGAAACTTCACAAGATACCTTAATACTGGAGAACAAATCTCCCCAAGACCATAGTGATGAGGCCGTGTCAGCGGCCTTACAAGACATATCTAGCTTGCCGTCCCTTCCGATTCAGATTATGGCAAGTAATACCGGAACCAACACTCCCATCCTCCTTCTTCCTCAGTCTCAGCTGCAGACATTTTCATCGTCTGCAACTAATTCTAATCCAGGAGTAATGGCTCTGACACTACCTTTGGCCCTTGCTCAGAACACTCAGTCTTCCCCTGTCTTTCTTCTTCTTTCATCTCCTCAAGTTTCTGAAATTCCATCTTCTACATTATCAGGGCAACTTTCACAGATTTCCTCTACATCATGTATTGCACTTCCCTCACTTGGCCTTAAAACAGACCCCGTGTCCTGTACCGCTACTACTACTCCTAATACTATAACAACTACAGATGTCTCAGGACAAAAGAATAAGCCCTGTAAGTCGTCTTCTGTCCCTACCTCACCCACTGCCTCCACAAGCACTTCTCCAATGATCCCTATAGGTCAGACTAAGCAAATTAAAAGTGAAGCATGCTCTGACACACCCACTTCTTTCCAGGAAGCACTACTTAGATTGGCAGTATCTGCTGTACAAAAAGCTGAAAACCAACCAAAATCCGCAGAGGCTCTTTCAGTCGTCACAACCTTAACAGACACAACACAGTCAGGGTCGTCATCAGCAACCAACACCCAAGAAGATAATGGCAAAATGGAAGAAGTGTCATCGCCCATTTCTGAGCTGGACCAAACAGACTCTCCGTCATTGTCCACCACTTCTCCTGTTTGTCCATCTTCGCCCATATTTCCCACAAACCACCCGAAGAACCAGGACTCGCAGAACCAGTCGTTAGGGCCACGTCGCATCCTCTACTGCCAGTATTGCCCACGTGTTTTTTACTACCTCTCAGACCTTGAAAGGCACTCCATAACACACTCCCAGAGCAAGCCACATGTGTGCCAGCTGTGTGGAAAGGCCTTCAAACGCTCAAGCCATCTGGAGAGGCACAAGCATATACACACGGGTCAGAGGAACTTTGTGTGCCAGCTTTGCCCACGGCGTTTCCGAGAGGCGGCAGAGCTGACGAGGCACCAGCGGGTACACACTGGCGAAAAGCCTTTCCAGTGCCTGCTCTGCCACATGCGCTTTGCAGAGCGCAACACACTGCGACGTCACACCAAACGCAAGCACCAGGGTCAGCAGCAAGAGGCCATGAGCATTAAAGTCAAGCCACAGACTGAAGGGGTCTCCCTTCTCAATATTCAGGGGCAGCAGGAAGAGAATGCAGAGTGGTACAGTTCCACAATGACTGAGATGGACTCTGACAATGACACAGGTGGAGAATGAAAGCTTAAAATGTACAGATTTAATTATTTATTTAAAAGGAGCTGTTACCCTAATTTTATTGTAAATCAGCCAAGACTTGTGAGGTGGCTTAAATTTGCTGCTGTCGCCACAACAAATGGGCAATCTTGATGCCTGAATTTTGCCTATACGTATCTGCAAGAAACCACATAGGCAGGTCTGTTCACACCTGGTATTAACAAACAATATAATTAGTGAAGGTGCAACCAGGTTCACCTTTTATAATCCTTGGAGAAAGGCATTAAAAAGAAATGGAATATTCTAAAGCAGCTGCACATGAGCTTAATGTCACTATACTCAAGGCCACTCAATTGTCAGCTAAAGTGGTGTATAACCTCCAGCACTGGTCTACATAATTATTGTTAGCTACATTAGCTAGCTATGTAGCTTCATTGCAAAGCAAAAGAAGTAAACTTCAGGCACTGAACACGTCTTAGCTGATCAGCTAAAGTAAATTTGAGGTAACTTGGGGGTGATTTGCTTTAAGAATGGTATTGTGTAAACTGGGCTTTCAGTTTTATACTGGTTACCTGATTTGAATACACATTCCTCTTTTTGCTGCTTTAAGTTAAAAGATTTCATTCCACTTATAAGTTGATTAGTCAATACTGTTGTTGTGTCCAATACTGACATTATTACTTTGGAAAGGCTTCTATTTAGAAGTGTGCTTTAGAGTGTGTCATTCTTTGCTGTGCAGGTAATCACCAGCCAACACTAAAGGGAATTTTTGGACCTCAGTTTCTTTTTTGTATTATTTCTGCATAATTCAGAGGTTGAGTTGTAAACAAGGTGACCAAGGGCATTTTCACACCTCTAGTTCATTTGCTCTGGTGCAAATCAGTTAGGAAATTTGTAATCTTGGAGAGTGTTTGCGACCTGCTGCATACACCTTGTAGTTGAGTCGGATTGAGTTTGTTTGGGACCAGACTAAAACCACCTCCTATTCAAGGTCTCAGTATGGTTGTTTGGTCTGCATCTGAGTGTGATGTCTTCGTTCACACCTGCCTAAATGAACCCCAGCAAGGGAAAATGAATGAGTTTGATTTAAATGGACCAAAAAGTGCAGGTGTGAACATGCCCTTAGAGTGTTTTGGTTTGAAATGGTTGATTGTAGGGACTATTTACAGTGCTGGTGGTGATGGTAACTGGATGTCTGCATATCTACAACATGTACACTGATCAGCCATGATATTAAACCCAAAATTATACCTGCTCTGTGGATGTCCTGTGGGGGACCTGACCATAAAAGAACAGGATAAAAGTGAGCAAACAAAGTATGCAGAGCAACAGGTGGACTTGAGGAGTTGAGTAAATGGACAGTATATACAGTATTATGGCTGGTTGTTGTATATATTAGGGATGTGCCAATCCGATATTCAGTATCGATATCGGTCCGGTTCTGGCCTAAATTGCTGGATCGGATATCGGAAATGAAACAAAACATGCAATCCAATCCATTAAATATGAAAAAAAATTGCAACATGCCGTAAGCCAATGCAGCACTTTCGTATAGGACCGGCAGTCATCACTTGATAGAGCGATTGTTGTGAGAGGCCTGTAAACACGTCAGCAGTGTGGACTTACTTCACAGTCAACGAAGAAAACAGCAAGACCGCCGAGTGTAATTTGTGTAATGCTACTGTCTCACGAGGTGGTAGCAGTGTTGGGAACTTTAACACCACGAACATGATTAAACACTTACAGAAACACCACGGAAAAAAGTACACGGAATTTATCAAGGCCTCGAATGCTAACAAGAAAACTGTTTCGCATCAACAAACGCTGCTGGAAAAAAATTTTTCCAAGCAATTATTTAAAAAAGAAATCGGATTAATATCGGTATCGGACCTAAAAAAGTGGTATCGTGCCATCCCTAGTATATATGCTTTATAATTCTTATATAAGTCTTCTCAAATCTATCGTGTCTCAGGCAGTGTATTTATAACTAATGAAATAACTGCCTGGGGTGAGCTTTTAAAGACAGACGTCAAGTTTCTTTCAACAGCGCTGTAAACATTTCTTATTCTTAAGTTTCTCAGTTATATTGTTTACAACTTAAACCTATCAGTGTAGCTTTAAATTGTCTTCAAACACATTCATTCAACTACATAGTGTGGGTCCTGATGTCATAATGCATTCACACCTTCAGCTTAGTAATATATGATTTTTTTTCTTCTTTTTTTTCTATTTATTAACTGTGAGCCAATTGTAAAAGATATACTTTATTACCCTTGTGCCTTGAAATATTGTTTCATCGTATTTGTTGAAAAGAGACAAACACGTTTCCTGCCTCCTTTTGCTTTTTCTTTTTTTTAAATAATGTATAATGTGCACTGTGTAAACACAGCATTAATGCATCAGACGCAAGAAAAAAGTAATGTTCTCTGAGGTCATATTTATAGCTTTGAAATTGCTGCTGCTGAACATAATAATTGAAATGAAGGGGTTTCTCATAGAGGATCCTTTAACATTATTTGGTGAGATTTGAGAGGTGTGTTTGCTTGGCTTAAGAAAAAGTGCAGAGTAAATATATTGTAATAATATATTAATTTATTCCCTGTAAATAACAAAAGATCACCCTGGGTCTGAGCACCCTGAGGTTAATTTGAACTCTCTGTAGCTTGTATCTCAGATTTAATTAGGAATTCGAAATATTTGCACAGTGTAATTAAAGCTCGCTTGCTGACCCCTTCTCCTTTTTCTCCAATGCTCAATTATTCGGACAATTTACCCGGCTTTAGCCTCAATGGAGCACAAATATAGGAAGCATAGTGAGCTTAGGCCGTGAAGCACAGAAATATCACTTAAACGGCTCTGTTTGGTTTGCCGTTCTCATTTTATATTCACAGCTTTATTTACCCAACTCGTTTCACACTAGACTTGTCACAGACCACAGTTATTCAGCATTATGCACTGAATGCTACACTTTGTGTCCAAACTGTTGTGGTCACCGTGGGAATTGAGTGAATATAGCATCTGAATTTATCTTTAGAAATACATAATAAATTGGTAATTGCATATGAGCCTGAGGTCACCATGCTCAATGCTCAAGAGTCAATTAGGGGGCTTCACATCCCTCTACCTCTAGCACTGGATTCCGTTCTGTAGCTTTGGACTGAGTTGGGCTTAACCAAGCATCTCCCATGGCTGAAATCAAGTTCCAGTTGCAACATTTTGTCCAAAGACTTCCCAGTTGAGTTGAAGCTGTTAATACACCATTATTATCCTTTATACTTACACATGCTATACTTTTTTATTTCATAAAAAATGCTGAATGAGCTATTGTCTCCAAATTTTAAACAATATGCTTTATATCCACAGTCATGCAACTACACCAAGCACTTACTCAGCATTCAGAATCCCAATATCCACATATTAATTTATCCATTGTCTTGAACCGCTTATCAAATTCAGGGTCACGGTGTGTCCGGAGCCTACTTGGAATCACTGGGCGCAAGGCAGGAACACACCCTGGAGGGGGCGCCAGTCCTTCACAGTGTGAAGCACACGCACACAGTCACATCTATGAACACTTTTTGAGTCACAAATCCACCTGTCAACATGTTTTTGGAGAACACACCACACTCCTCACAGACAGTCACTCAGAGGAAACCCACGCCGACACAGGGAGAACACACCACACTCCTCACAGACAGTCACCCAGAGGAAACCCACGCCGACACAGAGAGAACACACCACACTCCTCACAGACAGTCACCTGGAGTGGGACTCAAACGAACAACCTCCAGGTTATTATTATTAATATTATTTTTCATATGCATATTTCTTATACATATGGCACTTTTGTTTATTTTAAGTGGAAATAATGAAACATTCCCCACATTTCTTTTTCAAATCTCTGAATATAATCTCTATTTATTATACATTACAATATATTAAACTTTCCGACTTGTGTTCCATTTGAAATTTCCTACAAGGAACTCTGAATATCTAACATACGAGTTCAAATAGAACACAGCATCAGTGTCTCATTACTGCATTCACATCCTAACAATTTTCCAATTTGTGGATTAAATCATTACCACACAAGTAGAAATTGTTACTGAAGCATAGAAAAACAAACGTAATTTCAGTGATGGGATGAGCAGGTTTCCAAAAACTTTTGGCCACACAGCATAGCTAGCCACTTTGCTAGCTTTAGCCTTTAGCATGTAATCCTCATCTGTTGACCCTTCTAAATTAGCCAGCTAGTGATAAACGAACAAGCTCTGAGAAATTACAAAAAACCCCACTCTCCAAAATACATCATATGAAAGGAATTATTAACATGAAAATCCAGCTTTAGACTACTCTGATGTCACTGTTGGGCTAGTTAGCATGTTTATAATGATAACATTTCATTTTAGCAGAGTGCCACTTTATGAACTACTTCAGAATAAAAGCAATCTGAAATAATTTTATTTTTGTGTTCATTCTTAAACTGAACTTTTGACCTGTCACCAAATGATTGTTTATTTAGAATGATTTTCTACTGCTATAAAAAAACAACAAAAAAAAACTATCCTGTTACAAATGTATTTAAGTTTGTGTGCTACAATTTTGGCATCCCTGCTCAAACACCAATTTGGAATAAACATTAAATGTGGCCTGTGGCAAGGGTTATAGCACATTTTATCAATATATTTTATGTATCTCATTTCTGTCAATCCAAAATCTTGCCAAAATTCAGACCATGTTTTGTGGTCCATTAATCATTCAGCTTTAACATTATGATCACCTCTTTCTACACTCACTCTCATCTTTACTGACTACGTAGGAGCACTTTGTGGTTCATCAATTGCAAACTGTTATCAATATGCTGCTCTATATACATTGTGTGACATTGAGGGGTTAAAAATCTCCAGCAGTACTGCTGTGTCTGATCCAATCATATCAGCCCAACACACATAAACACAGCACCACCACGTCGGTGTCACTGCAGCACTGAGAATGATCCACCACCCTAGAACTTATAACTGGATCTGTGGTGCTCCTCTGCGTGTCCTGATGATTGAAGATCAGGGAAATAGGGAAAATCATATGCAGAGCAACAGAATACACATTGTTTACTATTGTATATTAGTGTATATTGTTATTATTAGACACAGTAAACATTTGGAGAAAAAGCTTTTGCACACAACTGCACTGCATACGGGATTAACCTCTCAGGTGTGTGTGTGTGTGTGTGTGTCATTTCCATGAGTGACACCCCATATGCGCCTTTGGTCTGTGTTCCATTTGGCTGCATCTTCAAAGGGAGTGGACGACCCAGCAGGAGTGTGTGTGTATGCAACTGTGAAGCTCTATTTTTTTTTTTTTCACTGAAGGAAAAAACGACCTGCTTCCTAAATTTTATGATCACAAAATGATCATAAAGTACTATTCATAGTACACAAGAGAACATATACAGAAATAACAATAAATAGAAGTGGGTTACAGAAGTAAAAATAGATGTGGTACAATAGTATTCTAAACCTTAATATAATAAAAGTGAGGAGTGTCTATATACATGAGATCTGTATATGGCATAAACAAGAGCAGTGTAATGATTATTGCACGTAATGATTATTCAAATGACTTAACTATAGTAATTGTAGGGTTTAAAGATTGCAATTCATGTTTTTACCGTTTAACATTTTAGGTTAGAGCCTAAAGAAATAACCCCAGCCAGTTGACAGTCTGTCCTCACATGACTAATGACCTTGCTGTAAAGTGCCTCTCTTGTTGTTACACTGTTCTGCCACTAGAGGGCAAAATAACTCCAGATTTAGAGGCATAAAATGAGCATCATAAAATAATATTTTAACCACGTGATATATAATGTATTCTGCACACGTTCTACTACCGAGGCTGGTATATCTTGCCCACAGAACTGAACATGAAGTTCAGCTGATAGTATTTATTCTGGAATATCTTATGTAATGTGTCAGAGAAAATGTGCCGTAGGTATTTAATCATCAAGAAGGTGAAAATGATGTAATAGAACCCCCAGTGGTCCTTAAAGTCCAGCTGTGTACCTTAATGAATTTTAAAGGGGCTTCCAAATATGTGTGTGTGTGCATTCTCTCTGAATGTGTAGGATGATCCTCTCTCCCATCACGTAGAGCAATGATTGCAAGCAATGGAATCATTTAGCTAAAGTAACAAAATTAGGAGGTACTGATCTTTTCTAAACACATTGAGCTGCAGGTAGTGTTTTTTCCTCAAAGCCTGATAAGAGGCAGTTATTGTTCTTCTCCGAGCGTGTTGAGCTGTAGTCAGTCGTCATCTCCAACCCTTTAAGTGGTAGTGATGCTGAATAAATTGCAATTATAATTATGTATCTGCTAAGTATTTTAAATGGATGAGTCTGTAGCCATGTCTCTTCTGAAAGGGTGTGTACAGATATGTTGACCTGGTTATATTGAATTACAGGGGGTAAATTTGAATTACTGATTAATGAACATTTGAGCAGAGAGGAGTTTTCTGTGCTGAGTGAGTGGCTGATGAATGATGCAGACTGGCAGAAGTGAGAGAGAGAGAGAGAGAGACAGAGGGAGGGGTGAAAAAAGAAGGATTGTAACAGGTGTTAATCAGAAAGGGATTCCCAAAAGGGAGGCATGCATGGAGGCGCTTGACAAGGGAGTGAGAGATTACATCATTCCCCTTTCAATAGTCTTCGGCATAGTCACGGCTCTCTGTTCCTGTGACTCAGTCACAATCCAAACACAGCTGACATAATCACCCCATCCAGAATGCAAAGGTGTCAACCGCTATAGAAGCAGTAACTCTTATATTCAAAACCTCAAAATGTATAACCTCTCTTGCAGCAGGTAGCAGCACTGTCTCATTTAAGGCGTGGAAGCTGATATACAGTTGTGCCCACACATTTGTATAATCTAAAAAGAAAAGCATGAGGCTCTGGAGCAGCTGTATATTGTTGCTGTCCAAACATGTATCTCCAAAATACTTACTTTATAGGAGAAGGAAAAATACTTTTTAAAAACCCTTTTTAACTTTAAACGGATGACAATGTAAAATGAATTTATTCCATGTAATCTTGGAGCATTTCTATTCTGTTTCTATTGGTCGGTTCATAATAAAATGTTTACACAATGTGAAGGAGGGCTGCTGGGTTAAAATTATGTAGTTAAGTATAAACCAACATACATGTTTGTCTTTGGAGAAGGATGATATGAGAAAAAGAGTCATAAAGCGCATGTTAGGCTGTGAAGCAGTGGAACTGTGTTCACTTGCGATATGGAACTCAATCCAATAGCTCTGGAGGAGCTGGAAACATAACTGACCTCATTAATGTATCTGTGGTTGAATGACGTATTAAACCTTCCCAGTACTGTTTCAGTGGCATCTTCCTGGAAGAGCAAATATTACTGTAAGAAAAGAAACAAACATTGTTTAATGGCATTTAACTTAACCTTAATAATGCTCATTTGCTTGGGTGAAACGTTAGCTTAGCAAACTAGTTAGCCAGCTAACTAGCTTGTCAGAATGACAGCTGTTTTAGCAGCTGCTAGTGTTTGTTCTGCTGTTAGCCTGCTGTTAGCACAGTGTTCTAAGCTCTAAAGTTGTTTATTTTTTACTTCATACCTTTTGTTTGGTTTTTTTTACACAAAATGCAGTATTTTCTGTGATTTTTAAAACATAATTAATACTTAAGGAGGCCTAGAGTCATTTATATGGTCAATAAAGCTAAAATACAAAAAGATACTAGCTAGCAAGCAATATTGCAATTGAATGTTTGGGGTTTTGTTAATAAATTCTTTCATATAAATGTGTAGATGTAATGGAAATGATCTTTTATTCAACTTGAAATGTGAAGTTTCTCTCTCACATATGCTACCAATTCATTTTTATATGTCAACTTAGACATAAACAGGCGACCTTTGTTACTGTAACTTTAAGACTTTTAAAATGTGCTATGTTCTTTGTGGCTCCTTCTACAGTTAGTTATAGGTTGTTTTACATTTTTATAATTTTTCCCAGACATGGGCACATTAATGCAGTAAAATCTGCTGCAGTTATGAATGCAGTTGGTCTGCTGTGGCTTTAACATCTGCTCCTCTCAGTCGAGAGCACTATATATACACAATCTGCATAAAATAATTAGGTTTGAACTTCCTGTGCCCCCTCCCTCTGACTTCTCAGCACTCTCTCTCTCTCTCTCTCTCTCTCTCTCTCTCACTCTACCAAACGTCTTTCTTTCTACTACTTGTCTTTCTGTTTCTTGCTCCCACGCTCAGCTTTCTTTGTGCCTTCTCCATCTTTCCTCTCCTTTATGTCTCTCGCAACAATCACTCTTTCTGCCACTTCTCTCCCTATCTCACTCCACCTTCTATTACTTCTTTCTGTCTCTCGTCCTTTATTAGTTTGTACACACTCTCTATCAACTCTTTAAATCTACCTTGCTTCTTTGCCTCACTCATTCCTGCCATCTCTTTTTACCACACGTTTATCATTTTCTATGTTTCTATTTTCCCCTTCTCTTTTTCTTTTTCTACCAACTGTCTGTCTTTTGTCCTCTCTCTCAGCACTTTCTTTGTTCGTTCTTCATTCCTACCACTTCTCTCCCACCCTCCACCATCTATTTCCTCTCACTGTATTTTTCTTTCTGTCTCTCTTCCTTTTTCTTACCCTCTTCGCAGCCTCTCTATCATGTCTCTCCTTCTCTTTGACCTGCTGATACAGCAGCACACACAGACGTGTCCATCAAAGTGTCCAAACAGGTGCGGCTGTAATGACCACCCCCCACCTAACACATGCACACTCATATATATACACACACGCACACACACACACACCAAACTCTATCTCTTTCACTTACACACAGACACACACACTTAGTCTCTCTCTCTCTCTCTCTCTCTCTCTCTCTCTCTGTCCCTCTCTCTCTCTCTCGCTCTCTCTCATCTCTTCTCTCTCTCTCTTTCACACACACACACACAGACTCTCACGCTATCTCTCTTTCTCTCTCTCTCTCTCTCTCTCTCTCTCTCTCTCACAAACCCATAAACACACTCTCATGCTCTCTCTCTCTCTCTCTCTCTCTCTCTCTCTCTCTCTCTCTCTCTCTCTCTCTCTCTGACACACACACACACACCCTCAAACGAACCAACCCGGCATTGATTCACACTGCTGTAGATGTGAGCAAAATCAATTATGCAATACTTTCCTATAGGTAGCAAAGTTTATTGAGAGTAATTCTAATGAATTAGTGTCACATGGTTGTTCTGTCAAACTGATCATTGCTAGGTTCAAAGGTAAGCACAGGCCATGCAAGCCTCAGGAACATGAAGTTTGAGTATTGAGTTGACTGTAACTCTATATGCATGACGCAAGTTACAGCTACAGCAATACACAATGTTAGTGATAGCACTTTGGCTAAAACCAGTAGTAGCATCTAGATAATGATATATAGTGTCAGTAAGCACATGGTCAGGTCTGTTTTCCTAAAGAACACCTTAACACGTGTGATGTGATTTTGCTTGCAGATTTGCAGATAAATAATTGCTTCTGAAATGGTAAGCGCTATATTTTATAGCTATTTCAATGAATGTACTTTTGTCATACAGTGTCAGAAACCACATTAAGTCAGCAAACTCTTCACTTAACTCAGGCAGGACTTCTGCAATTTCTAAGATCATTTACAGCTCAGTTGGTGGAAGGTTATTTTCAAATGATCCTCAATTCTATAAAAGCATTCCAAAGAATATCGGGCGTAGCATGTTTCAAATTATTTACATGAAGCACAATGACCTCTAATGATAAACTACAGAACCTAATTTAACAGCTAGGTTCTAACTTAAGAAAGTTTACATTTTTTATTTTATTTATTTATTATTTACTGAAATTCAAAATAAAAACATTCTCTTTTTAACGGTAACTGTTGCATAGTATTGAAAATGACAATTGTAATTTTATTCACCAAAAAAATAAAGTATTTTTAAAATTACCAGCGAGAAAAATGATTAATTATTAAATTTGTTCAATGAGAACTAAGAAAATAATAATAATAAAATTAAATATATATATATATAGAGTTGTCTGCGTGGGTTTCCTCCAGGTGACTGTCTGTGAGGAGTGTGGTGTGTTCTCCCTGTGTCTGCGTGGGTTTCCTCCAGGTGACTGTCTGTGAGGAGTGTGGTGTGTTCTCCCTGTGTCTGCGTAGGTTTCCTCCAGGTGACTGTCTGTGAGAAGTGTGGTGTGTTCTCCCTGTGTCTGCGTGGGTTTCCTCCAGGTGGCTGTCTGTGAGAAGTGTGGTGTGTTCTCCCTGTGTCTGCGTGGGTTTCCTCCGGGTGCTCCAGTTTCCTCCGACAGGTGGATTGGCGACTCAAAAGTGTCCGTAGGTGTGAGTGTGTGTGTGTGTTGCCTTGTGAAGGACTGGCGCCCCTTCCAGGGTGATTCCCACCCTGCGCCCAACGATTCCAGGTAGGCTCTGGACCCACCGCAACCCTGAACTGGATAAGGGTTACAGATATAACCTAAATAATGTACTAAATGGCCATATCCATGTAGAGTGCTCGCTCTATGGAGCATAGATTGTTTCTGGAATGTCTAAGCAGTTTGGTTGTTCTTGTCCTCTACATTACTCTTAACATGAAAAATATGTAAATGAGATTATTTTGCTCATTTTTGTGGGTGGTAAAATTACTGACTACTACCATGAACACTTTCTCTTGACTATGGCACTCTTTAGCCTTGATAAGACTTTTTGAAACTGATCTCAGCAATGGAAGTGTGCAAGTCACCAACTCTTAGCATCAATCAGTCAACAGACAAGTGCATGTGTGTGTGTGTGTGTGTGTGTGTGTGTCCTAACATTTCTGAGAGGGGAGCTGGGTGGGCTGTCTGACAGACCAACACAGTTGGCACGAGAGAGAGAGAGATTGAGAGAGAGAGAGAGAGAGAGAGAGTGGAGGTAAGGGGGAGGGGGTGTAGAGACTGAGAGGGGTAGAGTGAAATAGAGAGGGGGTAGAGAGAGAGAGAGGGAGAGGACTGGGTGAGTTTGGAGATAAAGAAAAAGAGGAAAGAACTATCCCCTTCTGCCTCCAAACAGCTGAACTTTCAGAAAACCGTGAACACACTGAAGAATTAAAAAAGGAGGAAAAAGTAAAAGAAAACCAAAACGTATGGGATCTCTCTAAATGCCGCTGGATTCCTGTTCTCCTTCTCCTCGTCCTTCAATTTCTCCCTCTCTCTCTCTCTCTCTCACTGCTTTGCTCCTCTGGCCCGAGGGCGCACGGCCTGCTCCTGTAAGTATTCATTCTCGATTCCTATCTCTTTCCTCTTATTCTTAAAGTGGAAATGCACATTTGTATTTTTATCAGAATAATTAAACAGTTACAATATCAACAAAATAACTGAAAGTGGTTTGATATGAAGTGGTTCATTATAAAGAGTCAGAGCTGTTCACAGCGATGGTGAATGGAACCAGGCGTCTACGTCTAAGAGCTCTTCTCAGACTGGTATTACATGAAATAATTGTATATACACATTCATTCTGAGAACATTTAATCCATGTCAAATAGACACATGAAAGGAGTTGTCGGTCTAAAAAACACCCTGTCTCTGTTGTTCCCAATCTTTTCCATAATTAACATTCCATATGAAACTCTGTACTCTGCTGTAGTTCATTTGTGGTTGTGAAGAGTAAATAATTGCAAATTATATTTGTGCTGTAGACCTTAGTCTTATTCAATGCAATGTCAGTTTAAGGAAATCTGCTTCACTCATTTTCTCTTAAGCTGAGAATTTCACATCAAACCACTCAGTGACTTCACTTCACCAGTCAGTAGTGTTGGGTATTTCCAGTAAACAGTGTTTAACATGATAAACAATAACGGATACAGTGATGGTTTAAATGTAAAAAACAGCAACATGTTTTTTTTGTTGTTGTTTTTAGCTTTTAAAATTATGAATCTAATCTTGTGGGTGGCACGGTGGTGCAGCAGGTAGGTGTCGCAGTCACACAGCTCCAGGGACCTGGAGGTTGTGGGTTCGATTCCCGCTCCGGGTGACTGTCTGTGAGGAGTGTGGTGTGTTCTCCCTGTGTCCGCGTGGGTTTCCTCCGGGTGACTGTCTGTGAGGAGTGTGGTGTGTTCACCCTGTGTCTGTGTGGGTTTCCTCTGGGTGACTGTCTGTGAGGAGTGTGGTGTGTTCTCCCTGTGTCCGTGTGGGTTTCCTCTGGGTGACTGTCTGTGAGGAGTGTGGTGTGTTCACCCTGTGTCTGTGTGGGTTTCCTCCAGGTGACTGTCTGTGAGGAGTGTGGTGTGTTCACCCTGTGTCTGTGTGGGTTTCCTCCAGGTGACTGTCTGTGAGGAGTGTGGTGTGTTCTCCCTGGGTCCACGTGGGTTTCCTCCGGGTGCGCCGGTTTCCTCCCACAGTCCAAAAACACACGTTGGTAGGTGGATTAGTGACTCAAGAGTGTCCGTAGGTGTGAGTGAATGTGTGAGTGTGTGTTGCCCTATGAATGACTGGCGCCCCCTCCAGGGTGTATTCCTGCCTTGCGCCCAATGATTCCAGGTAGGCTCTGGATCCACCGCGACCCTGTACTGGATAAGCGCTTACAGATAATGGATGGATGGAATGCAACCTTGTCCATTTCTAAAGTCATACTGTGTATAATTTTTCAATATAAATTGGCGTGCAATATTTGTGACACCCCTGGTTGTATGACCTCGTTTTGCTATGGACTCAGATTTCATTTTATTTAATTAATTAACTAAGACTTGAAGACGTTATAAACGGCAAGCAGCTTAGCACCATTAGCTTTATAAGAATCATATCTTTGTTTTAAGCCTTTGTTTTAAGATTCAAAGCACCTCATGGAACTGTCCTGTAACTCACTCCCTCACTAACAGACTTATTCACTCATGGTTTGGAAATGGACCACAAGGGGTGCTCTTTCCCACATACTCACATTTAGGGATGGCTAACACTTGAAGGACACTCTCCTAATATTTGTTTGTTTGCTTTATTTTTAATATTTGAAAACAATCCCTGTACTTTAGACTCTGTGATGGTTTTATGATAAGTGGATCAACAGAAGTGGTCTAGTTTAGCTTGAAAAATATTTATTGACATTAAGTTGCACTGAAAATTGAGAAAGTTTTTACCTGGTTTTGAGAATTTTTAGTTTTATAGTGAAAATATTTAGGAATGTTTCCAAACGTTTGAAAGCAAAACGTACTGTATATACTGTATTCATATAAATAGCACTTTAAGGATGGTGGGATTTATGTGATCTTCATGTAATATAATTCCGCAGTGTCTTGTGGGCTCTGCTGCTGTTTTTAATCAATATTTCAGTCAGATGTGGAAAGGCGTAATTGAAAGCAGTTTGTAAATAAAGTTAATCATTCTGTGTGTCTCTGTGGCGATGCCATCCAAAGACTTTCTCTCATCTTTGAGAAATCTGTTTTATCTGTGGAAATCCCTCCATTAGGCTCCTGTAGAGGAGGGAAGCTGTCCTCTTTAATGAAGCGGCTCATTTTTAATGTGTCGCTCTGAGTCTGTGTTAGTGGCTGTGGTTAGCATGGCTCTTTTTCTGTTTCTGCTTTTCTCTGTCTGGCAAGTGGTGGCCAGCAATTACACGTTGAAAGAGTTTTAGCAGATTTCCCCTTTGGAATCTGAAGTTTGCTTCCTTAAATCTGTAGTAGACGTATTAGGCTAATGCCACCAGATTAGCATCATGCACAATTCATTTAGCCTACTCACCTTAAACCACGTGGAGTTGGCAGCCAGAGAAGTTTAATTGAACGTTTTCCCTTGTAAGGAACGTCTGGTGTCTGATGTTTGCTTTTTTAATTTTGTACTCAAACCACGAGGCTAATTGCTAGCCACCAGTTAACACCATGCTCTTATCTCAGGCTATGTATTGTTGCTAAAGGCTAAGTCAGTTGCTAATGCTGTACTGAAATATTCACTCAGAGTTGTCAAGTCAGGTTTGGTGGGAGTTTTTCTGACCGCATCAGATGTCTTTATGTAAATATGTCCCACTCACAGGTTTAAAAAATTTGGTTAGGCGCCATTCGCTAGTTACCTTAGTAATGTTAGTTTCATGGCTTATGGTTCTGAAGTAGCTATTTGTACCAAGCTTGCTCATGGGGCACAGAGCCAGCATGCACTACGAGCCTTGATAGGTCACAGTATATAACAATAGACAAATTCATAGCAATAACATTAGCAATTTATAAACTATATTAGCAAATATTTCTTCTTTTTTTCTAGTTCTTCTTTTCTTTTATTCTGGTTCCATCTGAAATTCTTCATGAGGCTAAAGTTTGCAGCTTTTGCTCCACCTTGAATCTGCAACTTTACAAGGCTCACTTAAACCTTTATTTCCTCGCATAATCAATTTCAGTGTTATGGCAGCAAGAGGGTGAGCTCCTCTTGGGAGAAATAATCCCTCCAGTGTGTCCTGGGACTACTCCAGGGCCTCCTACAAGTTGGCCATGATGATATACCATCTAGTGGGAGGCATCCAGGGGGCATCCTTATTAGATGCCTGAAACACCTGGCTCCTCTCAGCAAAAAGGAGCTCCTCAATGGTTTATTGAGAGTATGCCCAGCAACCCGCTGGAAAAAAAAAACTAATTTTGGCTTCTTGTAGCTATAAAACCACTCACTGGTTGAAATATGGATGGAAGTTGTATTAAAACCCAACATGGTGTCTGTTTACAGAATAAGTGCTGCTGTTCAGGAAAGATTTTGTGGAGCTACTTTGGAATACCCTACCTACCCCCCAGGATGTGAAGATCTTTGCAAGTGCAGTACAGGAAGAAGCTTAAAAACAATTGGCATATTTGGCAATGCAAAAATGGCTGCAGAGTGTACAGACTTGTCTATAAGGACTTTGTCATTACCCCAAGCTCATGACCATATATGAGGGTGGGAACATAGATATACATGTAAATTGAGAGCTTTCTTTTGGCTCCGTTCCTGCTTTACCATGACAGTCCGTACAGCGACCAAATGGCTATAGATGCTGCCACTAACCTCTAATTTCAAGATCCTTCTTTCCATTACTCATGAACAAGAGATATTTGAACTTGGGGTAGGTTCTCACCCCGTCTATAGGAAGCATACCATCTTTTTCCAGGAGATACCCAAGGCCTTAGATTTTAAGGTGCTGAGCTGCATTCCAACTGCTTCACACTCTGTTGGTCAAGTGCACACTGGAGGCCTCCATAGGAAGAAACCAAAAGAACATCATCTGCAAACAGCAAAGATGACACCTCCTGAGCCCCTCAATGGAAGTTCTTGTGTCCCGGACTATGCCTTGCCACCTGTTCATGAATATCACGAACAGAAATGGAGACGTGGCACAACCCTGAAGAGTCCAATGCCCATGTTGAACAAGTCCAACTTACTGTGGAGAATGTGAACAAAACTCTGAGAGTACAAGGATTGAAAGGCTCACCTCCATGACCCTGGCAGGCCATACTCCTGGAGCACCGATCACTAAATTTCTCAGGGAACATGGTCATAAGCCTTCTCCAAACCCACAAAATATATGTATAATGGAGAAGCAAACTCCCATGCCCTCTCAGTTATCTGTCAGATGGTGAAATGTTAATGCTCTTCCATGGTCAGGACGAAGTCCACACTGTTACACCTCAATCTGAGGTTTGACTATAAGACATATTCTTCTTTCTAGCACCTTGGCATAATCTTTCCCAGTAAACAATTTTTTAAAAATGGGAAACATCACCCAGGTTTGACCATCAAAGGGTACTGTACTTAAAGTCCATATGATGTTGTACGGACATGCCAGCCAAGACACCACCCCATTTTTTAGGGCCTTCAGCAATTCTGGGCAATCTCATCCATTCCAGTGGCCTTGCCACTGTGGACCTTCCAAATACCTTGCTGACGTTGGTCAAGGAAATGGAATTTTAACGATTGTTTACCTACTGTGTTGGTGGCTCTCCAGACCCTAGTGGGAGCCAACGGCCCCTGATGACATAATCCTGGAGGTCATTAGACCACAAAAACCCTTCTGCCATGACAAGGCCCCAGGAAGAATTCCACCTTAAATGGACGATTGTGAGATGATGTAGAAGATAATTCCATCACCATATTCCATTTCAGTTCTCTTAGAATAGCCCTTCAACGTGGACACATTCACAATCATCATATGAACCCAATTTACAAAATGTTTCTCCACACAATTAGTGTCATTGCAAATTTCCACCAAGAAGGTCGCAAATTCCCCAAACATATTTAGCGCTGCTTTAAAGAAGCAACTAGTCATATTTCCATCAAAAAAATAGCAAATTATATTTTCAAAAAAGAATATTTGTCCAATAAACTGCCACTTAAATGAGATAAAGAACCAAATTGCCCCGATTCTCCCACAGAAGGGACAAATTAGGCCATGTTAAAATAGGTCTAGTATAGAATCATTGATACATCCAGTCCCTAGGTGTCAGTATAATTGCTGGTTCATAACATGAAGAAGAATACCAGGAGAAAATGGCCGATTGATTCCTTAAATACTTGTGCTTGTCTATGTGTCAGTTTTAGACGAAATTTTTTTATACTGCCGTTGAATTTACTCTGATTTAACCCTTATCTCATCATTTGTTTCCTTCCAGGGCCAGAAAGAAACACCAAAAATATCCGTCCTCCCTCATTCC
Organism: Hoplias malabaricus; assembly: GCF_029633855.1. Taxonomy (NCBI): domain Eukaryota; kingdom Metazoa; phylum Chordata; class Actinopteri; order Characiformes; family Erythrinidae; genus Hoplias; species Hoplias malabaricus. The sequence continues at coordinate 4,926,942 of NC_089809.1, forward strand.
TCTTCCACCTGCCCACCATGACCTTGCTGGCCTCGGAGAGGTCCCTGCTCATTCGCAGCAAATTCCGCTCAGGTAAGGGCGAAAATCACATTTACAGGTGCAGAAAGACATTTTAATCACTAACCAAACAAAAAAGGCAATATTTATGATTAGGTGGTGGAACCAGTTTATTCTCCATAGAGCGGGTCCCTAGCATGATGGCAGCCATGATTAAATTTAATTAAGTACAGAACCTCTAATTCATTCAGTCCACTAGGAGTCTGAAAAATATCTGTATCATAAAATAAAGATTGATTGGGTATAATTGGGGGTAAATACAGTGTATTTTTAATATAGAACCTGTTTTGTATGGAACTAAAACTCTGATTCGCTGCTTTGTGTGTACATTTTTACATGACATTATTTCCATAGTTAATATCAGCTTGAAATATAATTATTGTCATTAATAAGGGAAAGCAGTAAGTGACTTTAACCAATACAGTCCATTAATTAATATAAATAAACTGGGACTGTGCTGCTCTGTGCTCTAGGCCAAACAAATGTGTAGGCTGAGTAATTAAGAACTTATATTTATCCCTAATTGTGTATTTGGGGGATGAAAAAATACAAATCCGGCCCTGATTAGGAAACTCATTAAATGCTAAAGAAACAGAGCATAATTAAACATGAAAAATGTCTACGAGTCCCTCAGCAGTTCAGACTTGATTTATTTTGCCACTGTATTTCTGAAAATGTATTAACATCTTAATAAACACTAGAGGAAGGACACTGTAGGCATTATGCAACATTTATTTACTCTTAAAATAACTTAAAGGTGACATATTCGACCCCTTTTCCAGAAGTGAACACAGTTCTAGGGTCTTAACGAAATGTCAAGACGCTACAAGGATCAAACAATACAGCACTCCTCTTACCTCATCTTAACAGCTCTTTTTCAGATATTTGTTCTTTTAAATGATAATGAGCCACTGCTCAACACACCCCCTTTCTTCTGTGGTAATTTTTGAGCCTGAACCGTAAAGTGAAACAAGAATTTTAAAAATGGAGTCAGTGTTTTGTTTGAATATATATATAACTAGGAAATTTGAATGAGAAGCCAAATTCAGCCTCGTTCAGGAGGCTGTCAGTGAAGCTGGAGTTTATTTGTTTATCCATATGTTGGCATTTCAAAGATTTGGAACGGATTCTAAGATGATTTTTATATGTTTTTATAGAATATGGGCCCACCTTTCTGACAGCTTTCTCCATCCTCCGCACACACATCTGTCCACTCAGTTCTTATGTTGTCTGAGGCTGGGGGCTGACGTAACCTTTTGCTGGTTTGCTGAAGTTCCTTAGCAGTCTTCTTTGCAATAAAATGTCATAAAAAATAATGCTGGTGCACTTTTGCAAACTAGTTCTCAAGCCATGGATGGTATTATTCATAGCAAGAGGGCACAGCAAGGCAAACGCAGGAGGTATGCTTGAGCAATGCTAGCACTGTGCTTTGGAGTGGGGCAAAGTAGGGACTGGACATTTGGGAACCACTGGCATATAGGATACATGCTTGTTTATCTTTTACTGTAGGCTGAGGCTACATTGCATCAGATAAATAGGACTTCACTGCCTTCAATCGCAAATATTAATATACATTCTGAACCCTTATGATGCAATATCAGCCCCTACTCTTTTAGCACGGCTTTGCAATAGATCTTGGAACATTGCTGTGTAGATTTGATGGCATTCAGCCAAAAGAGCACTAGTGAGGTCGGGTATTGATGCTGAAGGATTAGTTCTGGCATTCCAATTCATCTCAAAGGTATTGAATGGAGCTCCATCACTCCAGAGAAGACAGTTGCACACCTCCACAGTCTGATGACTGGGGGTGGGGGGTGAGGGGTTGAGGGGGGCGTTCATATCCCTTTAGCAAACTCTTGGCACTGAGCACAGGCGCATGTGCAGTTTAGTTTCATGATTCTCTGTGGAGACTGTGGAGGAGTTTGTTCGGTGAAGGACACTGAACAGAGCAAGGAATTGCTTTAATCCAGTGTTCCCCACCCCTACGTCTCTCTCTCACTCTGTTTCTCTTTCTGTCTCTCTCTCTCTCCCTCTGTCTCTCTCTCTCTCCCTCTGTCTCCCCATGAACGCACATACGGACTCAGTCACTGTGGCCTTGTTTGTTTGTGTGTGTGTGTGTGTATGTGTGTGTGTCTGTGCACCTCTCACAGAAACCCATTGCGACCTTTACACATTTTACTTCTATGTATAATTATAATGGAGAATTAAAAAAAAAGTCCGTTGGAAAAGAGGAGGACAAAAATAAACTGGAAGGAAAGAACTAACTAACGGAACTGAAAAAGTTTAATTGAGTTAAATGAGCTGTAAGATTCATTTAAGTCTCAGGTGGCGCACTTCTTCATATACCATGTGTAATGTACTGTCCTTCACAAAATATAGATCTTAACACCCAAATGATACATTATACAACAAATGCTGTGCTTTTTATACATAGCCATAAGCTCTGTAACGTTTTATTTAGTGATTTTCTTAGTGCTGTAGGAGCAGGAAGCCATTTTGAAATGCAGCCTGAGAGTATATGCACCACTCAGCAGTAACATTACAACCACTGAAAGGTGAAGTAAAGTCATGGATTATCCTAATACAAAAGCACCTGTCAAAGGTGGGATTTATATTCACCCTGACCCTATTTAACCTGCAATAGCATGCGGAAGCACCACATTTTTAAACATAGTTGCAGACCAAGCATCCCTTCATGACAAAGGTATTCCCTAATGGCAGTGGCCTCTTTAAGCAGTATAACGCTCCCTGCTACACTTCAAACATTGTTCAGGAATTGTTTGAGGAAGATGAGAAAGAGTTCAGTGTCTCAATCCATTTGAAAATCTGTGGGTAGTGCTGAAAAAAACAAATCTGATCCACAGAGGCCTCACATCACAACATGCAGGATTTAAAGGATCTGCTGCTATTGTTTTGGTGGCAGATAACGCACAGTATCTTCAGAGGTCTTGTCGAGTCATTGCATTGACATCAGAGCGGTTCTGGAGGCATGAGGGGTTTTAATGTTGTGGTTAATCAGAGTATGAAGGTGAACAAGAAAAATGGGGAGCACGAAAATCAAGAAATAAAACATCAGCAAAATCACTTAGTAAGATTTAGTAAGATTAGTAATATAAGAAGAAATGATTTGATGTGATATTAATATAAGAAGATATTTTGACATATTGGTGCTCCTTGTGTCTGTGTGGGTTTCCTCTGGGTGACTGTCTGTGAGGAGTGTGGTGTGTTCTCCCTGTGTCTGCTTGGGTTTCCTCCGGGTGACTGTCTGTGAGGAGTGTGGTGTGTTCTCCCTGTGTCTGTGTGGGTTTCCTCCGGGTGACTGTCTGTGAGGAGTGTGGTGTGTTCTCCCTGTGTCTGCGTGGGTTTCCTCCGGGTGACTGTCTGTGAGGAGTGTGGTGTGTTCTCCCTGTGTCTGCGTGGGTTTCCTCTGGGTGACTGTCTGTGAGGAGTGTGGTGTGTTCTCCCTGTGTCTGTGTGGGTTTCCTCCGGGTGACTGTCTGTGAGGAGTGTGGTGTGTTCTCCCTGTGTCTGCGTGGGGTTCCTCCGGGTGACTGTCTGTGAGGAGTGTGGTGTGTTCTCTCTGTGTCTGCATGGGTTTCCTCCGGGTGACTGTGAGGAGTGTGGTGTGTTCTCCCTGCGTCTGCATGGGTTTCCTCCGGGTGACTGTCTGTGATGGATCTGGTGTGTTCTCTCTGTGTCTGCGTGGGTTTCCTCCGGGTAACTGTCTGTGAGGAGTGTGGTGTGTTCTCCCTGTGTCTGCGTGGGTTTCCGCTGGGTGCTCCGGTTTCCTCCCACAGTCCAAACACACACGTTAGTAGGTGAATTGATGACTCAAAATCATCCATAGGTGTGAGTGTATTTCACCCTGTGAAGGACTGGCGCCCTCTCCAGGGTGTGTTCCTGCCTTGCGCCCAGTGATTCCGGGTAGGCTCCAAACCAACCGCAACCCTGAACTGGATAAGCGCTTACAGACAATCAATGAATGTTGACATGTTTAATAATATTATCACTTATTAATTAAGTACATGTTAAGTATTCATTATCTTGACATGTATGTCTATAACATTTCATATTTCATTTAAAAGTTATATTTATTTTGTTAGATTTAGCACATGGTGAAAAATAAAACATTACATTTAAATATATAAAGGACCATAAATGTTACCCAGGTGGTTCAACACACCTGGAGGAGAACAATGGGATGTTTCTGAATTATTATAAAGAAGCTTTACAGCTCATAAATTATTTCTAATTTTTTTTCTGGCTGTGTAAAAATTTCATTACTCTACAAACAGCTGTATATATGGACAGACTGTGATTTATTGAAACATACTATATCTACAGGCTGTTTGCAATTGCTCATATTCGTGGCTATGGCTGAAGTCATTTGAATGTTTGTGATGTGCGAGTGTGACTAATGACTGGATTTATTACACATAATAAAGCTTCATTAAGCAGGAAGTCGAGCGTTAAAGCACAATGCACTTTTTTCTCCTCAATCACTGTTCCTACTCTGCAGTGTTGCTTGATCCTTAAACCTTGGAGGACTTTGGGTTCAATGAATCATATAGAATAAGGTCTTGACTGCAGACGTCTCTCTCAGAGTGGAGCAAAAAAAAAAAAAGAAAAAAGAATCTTAGCTCATTTTTATAGTGCACCCTTTGTACCACTTTTATAGCATGTAGCATTCTGATCATTACATTTAGGGTAGGTGGATTTGTGACTCAAAAAGTGTTCATAGATTTGAATGTGTGAGTGTGTGTCACCCTCTGAAACTCTGGCGCCCCCTCCAGGGTGTGTTCCCGCCTTGCGCCCTGTGATTCCGGGACTGCTCCGGACCCACCGCGACCCTGAATTGGATAAGCGGTTTCAGACAATGAATGAATGAATGACTCAAATCTCTTTACAGTGGTGGTGAATAGAAACAGATGGTGCCATGTCTATAACAAAAATATTGCCATGGAACATTGGAACATTTCTGTGAGGATTTGATGGCATTCAACCACAACAGTGTTTCTAAAGTGAGGTGCTCATGTTGGCTGGTGTTGTCACTGCAAATCATCCTCCTAAAGAACATAGTTCCACTGATCCACAGCCTGGGCTGGGGGCTGATATTCCCATCTAGCCTTCACTTGGCAATGGGCACGGAGACCTTAGGGTTTAACACTTTGAAGTCTGTTTTTGCCTTCATGCTAATGCTAAACTAGCTGATTTGGCTACTATTATTTCCGCTTAATGTGTTAGCTTTGGGTATGTACATATAAAAAAGACCATGAATGTGAAAATATTTATTTTCTACTGTAAACTGGAAAGAGGAAGAAATTACTTAGGGAAAGAGAGACGGAGAGAGCACAGAGAGGGGGAAGCAGGGAGAGACAGCTGAAAGGGGGGATGGGGGATGACAGAAATAGACATACTGAAAGATAAATAGTTCCCCCTACCCTTCCTGTGTATGTGTGTGTGTGTGTGTGTGTGTGTTCGCGTGCATGTGTGTGTTTACTAGGTATATGTTATGTTGTGGGGACAACTACCTGTTTATACCTCGCTTCCATAAGCTAGCCAACAATATGTAAATCATTAAATTTAAGGTCATGTTTTAATGTTAATGTCAGGATAACGTTAAGGTTTAGGGCTAGTTACTGCTGCACCACTCCATCGCGTTACACTCTGTGTGGATTTCAGTGTGTTTTCAATGTGTCTGTCCAGCTGCTGTGGGTTGTGCTAGTCACTGTGCTCCTAGTTCCCATTAAGCCCATATTAAATGGGAAGCTTTGCGTCAGGAAAACCAGTGAACACGAAAATATTGGGTTGGGATATATGTGTGTGTGTGTGTTGTATTGAATGTGTAAGCATGTTTGCATGTCCAAGGATGTGCTAATTTATGATCATGCTAATGCCAAGCTCATGTGTACTTCGCTGAGCTTAATCATAAAATCCCACACCATTTCAAGTACTTTTTACCAGCCTTAAAGAGACAATACAGAATACTGGTGTCTGACGTTTTCTTCATTCGTTTTAGCACTGGAGCTAAAGGGCTAATGTAGCCAAGTATTTTTACATGTTTAGCAGTTAACATTATGGATATTTTGCCTGAAGCAACATGGTGCTGTTGTGACGTGGTCTATTAGCTAATCTCTGATAGACTTGTTTATGTGATTTCTACAACAATGTATTAGAACCTGGTAGTTTAAAATATGTTGTCCCCCTGCGTGTGTATAATCAGTCAAGATGTGTTTGGTGTCAGAAGTGCTAAACAGTTGTAAAAATTTTGCAACACTGTAAAATTAACAATATATCGAGTAGTATCATTCTAACTGCATCCCTAAATTATTATTGCCTCAAACTGTGCAGAGTAGTTTAGTGTTCTGTAGTAACCTTGAACAAAGACAAATATAGAGACTTAAATTCAGCCTTCAAAATGTCTGCTGCTATTGGTTTTAGCTATGCTATGCATTTGTACCTAATAATTCACTGAGGTTAATGAAGACCTTATGTTTATTTTAATTATTTCATTACAGTTCTGCAGCTCAGGATCCAGAACCGCAGACAGCAGAAAGAGCTGAATGCTGACTCTGGTGAGTGTGTGTGTGTGTCTGTGTTCACTGATGTGTGTCTTGGTCATTATCTTTCCAAATTTCACTGTGAAAAATAAGTACATTTATATCAGCCCTCTCTGTTTTTTCACTGCCTACATATTTCCCTTTGATCAGTTTTCAAGGTTTTCTACTTTACCCTCCTTTTCCAGATTTTTTTGCTTAACCCACTATACTCAGTTGTTAATCATATGGCTAATTATATAATGACTACTATGAAATATTCAATAACCACTACGACTTAAGCAGTTACAATTTTTTTTAGTAATTGCACTGAACCTTTGAATAACCCCTCTGTACAAGTATTGGAATCTACTATAAATTATTCCGTAACTATGAATTTTCAGGTTCAAGTATTCAACATCTACTACATTATACAGTATATTTATATTATTATGTATTATGAAGATAAAGTCAATTGAATTAAAATCCAATTTTATATAGAGAGTACTTTTGACAGCTAATCTCAAATCCTAGTCAATCTCAAGTCCCATGAGCAAGCCAGAGCGAGAGTAGCAAGGGAAAAATCCCGCAAAAATAGAGGAAGAAATCTTAAGAGGATCCAAGACTCAAAAGCTAACTCTATCTTCTGGCTGACAATGGAGCAAAACAAGAAACAAAGAGCAGTGTAAATTATAGATGAGCTGACAAATATCCACCAAAACATCGGGGTTACACATAGCTACTTCTTAACCACACATTTACACTGGCCTTCCTGGTCACTAAATGTGTATATCTTGCCCCTTTAGCACCGTTAATGCATGCTCAATGTCTCCATTTCAATGTGGACTTTACACTCTACATCAGTGTAAGTCAAGTATGATAACTGTAGTTTGTCTTTATCTGTAATTTTGTATTTTATTGTCAGTAGGTGTGACGGCCTCAAGCCCAGACAAAGTAGGGGATAAAGAGGCTAATGGTTTAACGGTGAGTAAGGTGTCTATATGACCTTAAAGAAATATAGGGAACTGCTAAAACTCCTTTATAATCTGTGTTAGCTAGTGTACAATAGACTGAAAAGCCCATTATAGTCAATAATAAGGAAAATGAAATGTATAAATATAAGAAAACATTTTGTAGCTAACACCACAAATTGTGGGTAGGTCAAAAATTAGCCTATTTATGCTAATATGTATTGGGTATGGAAACACATTTGCTTTTGAATAAAACTTGTACAAAATTTGTACAATTCTAGAAGTATTGCAGCTAAAATATATATAATCAGTTTGATACAATATGTAAAATCATCCAAGTATCAAATGCAGTCAAACAGCCATAAAATATCTGGTGTCTGAAAATTGCTTCATTAGTTTTGCAATGGAACCTTGAAGCTAATGTAGCTAACAATCAATGCAAGATTGTAGGCCTTATTATGAGACAGTTATACTGACACCTGGTGGCCTGGATGTATAGGACACTTAGTACTTAACTTATTTTAAACATGGCTGCCCCCATGTGGCACTTGCTATGTGAAAAATAATCTAGTTCATTCAGGGACTACAAAAAAATTAAAAAAATATGGTTTGCTGCTTTTTGGTGGTAAACACAATTGATTGATGATTTAAACGTTTAAATAACTATTTATATGAAAAACGTTTTTAATGTGTTGATGTTATATCTGACTGGATATTTCCTGATGTAGCACCAGACAGAGGATGGTGCCACTCTGAAGTCGCCCCCTAGTGGTCTGGCTGCTGAAACTGCACAAGGTGATACATTGACTGGGAGCTGAACATATGTCCCAGTTGTATACTCAAGACTAGTATTACACAGTATAAATGATATTTATTATATATTATAATATTATTTGCTAGAGTATAATTGTGGCAAGTTAGTTTTAGTTGTAAAGGTTTATTAAAGCAGAACTCATTTTTTCACCTCTAAGTTTCAAACAATTTATCATTTTTAAATATAAATAAATACAGCAGACGAGGTCATATGAAAAAGTCTGGACAAATGATGTTTTCTTCATTTTCAAATCGTTTACATATAAGAAAATTGAACATAACATATAAAATGTTCAATATATTGTACATACATGTTTTGTATAAATTAAATCCAGCAAGTAATCAGTAACTGCATTAAAATATGCAGAGGTGTGTCACATGTTACTCTTAAAAATCAACTCAGCATCTTATATTTATATATTAAGCGTAAATTTGTACTTGTTCTTCCTTGTCTCCACAGACAGGACTAGTAGAGTGGCTCAGAGACAGAAGAAAGCTCGTCTCACAGAGGATGCCCCTGAGAAAGTTCAGAAAGTACCAGGAAGCCTAGAGCTCCTCCACAATCACATAGTACCCCTAGACAACAGTGAGTGAAACTAATACCAGAATCAGGAAATGCACATACAGATGAGTGAATAATTAATGTGAATCTATATTTGTGATTGGAGAATTTAATCAGAGTATTATAACCTAATTCTTCCAATCTAAAAGTATTTGGTAACACTTAAATATAGACGTTCATTCATAAGTCTCTAATGTCAACTAAATAAGCTTTTACAGATGCTTATAGGCCTATGAAAGTCTTATGTAGGTATCTTGTAGCCGTATGGACAAACAACTCCAGTAAATTTCCATTACAATGGGATGCTCCACATAATCCCAAGGTCCCTGAGTTAAGTGACCTGCAGACATTATTCGAGTTTGTTACACAAATGTATTTACATTTTTTTATTAAGATATATTAAAAACTAGCCTAGCAGCACAGTGACGCAGCAGGTAGTGTCGCATTTGCACAGCTCCAGGGGCCTGGAGGTTGTGGGTTCGATTCCTGCTCCGGGTGATTGTCTGTGAGGAGTGTGGTGTGTTCTCCCTGTGTCTGCGTGGGTTTCCACCGGGTGACTGTCTGTGAGGAGTTGGTGTGTTCTCACTGTGTCCGCATGGGTTTCCTCCGGGTGACTGTCTGTGAGGAGTTGGTGTGTTCTCCCTGTGTCTGCGTGGGTTTCCTCCGGGTGACTGTCTGTGAGGAGTTGGTGTGTTCTCACTGTGTCTGCGTGGGTTTCCTCCGGGTGATTATCTGTGAGGAGTTGGTGTGTTCTCCCTGTGTCTGCGTGGGTTTCCTCCGGGTGCTCCGGTTTCCTCCCACAGTCCAAAAACACACGTTGGTAGGTGGATTGGCGACTCAAAAGTGTCCGTAGGTGTGAGTGTGTGAGTGAATGTGTGAGTGTGTCTGTGTTGCCCTGTGAAGGACTGGCGTCCCCTCCAGGGTGTATTCCTGCCTTGCGCCCAATGATTCCAGGTAGGCTCTGGACCCACCGCAACCCTGAACTGGATAAGCGCTTAGAGATAATGAATGAATGAAAAACTAGCCTAAGCCCAATGCTGGCTTTGGTCAGACTCTGATGTTAGACTTGTTCTCCTTTTTTTTCCCAGCTCCTGTCTCCTTCGCTTTACCCTCAGATGTCTTCGAAGACGACGTCTCCTCCTGCGCCTCTGCGTCTCCCGAGCAACTCGGGATCCACCAGTCCCCGGGCTTCTCCTCTTCCTCACCTGGGCTCAGCAGTGACCAATCACTGAGTGATGTGTCTCCTGTGTCCACGCCAGTCAACCACAGCCCAGGCAGCATCCAGGTATTTCACAGTTAAGGTCAAGTCCAGGGTTTTTAATTAACATTCATTCATATTACTGTGGTTACTCTTTTTTTATTCTTTCATTTAAACTAATAAGGTGGAGGTTGGTGGCCTCAGTGTTATTCAGTGATGAAAACTTTAAAAATAACATTTTAATCCACTGTTAATTTTTCCCAGCAGCAGTGTAGTTTAGCGCTGTTTCCCGCTGATGGATTGGGGTCTGTGGCTCTGACTGTGAATGGGGCAAACTCCACAGCAATGACTGGGAGACCCAAAGGAGTTTTTATATCCTCACAGACAACACCCCTGCTGCCAAAGGTAAACACATGCACAAATTACCTGAAATGCCTCCTAAAGCCAAATTCCATTTAAAACTATCTAGGGATCCACAGCGCATTGCTATTATAATGCACTTGTAGCAATCAACCACTTCAAATATGTGTTGGTTTAAAGTCTGATTTGGTGTTCTCCTCTGAGCGTGTAAAGCTTCAATGGCACAGTGCTATTTACCATTAGCCTTTGTTCTTCATTTTTACAATTTTTTCTTTCTATTTTCTATTTCCTCCTTATCTTTCAGACAGCTCAGCCCCTCACTCAACCATCTCACCTGGCCCTGGGGGGCTCCCTCTCTTCCTCCCGCCCCCCTCGGCCCCGGAAAACCCGCGAATGTAAGCCCAAAATGAGAAAGCTGAAGTACCACCAGTACATCCCTCCAGACCAAAGGGTCGGGAGTGGGGGTGGGGCTAACAGTAGTGCACAGAAGAGCAGCAGTGTTCAGGTTCCACCTATTGACCCAGCCCACAACCACCAACTCCAACAGCAGCAGATTTTCCTACAACTGCAGATCCTCAACCAGCAGCAACAGCTCACCTTGGCAACCAGGTACATTCAAATAACTTCTGAATGAAACCTTGTGTCTCCGGTTTATATCTGTATCATGACTGAAACAGCCAACTGACTTTTGTATTTAGTAAAACATAAAATATAAAAAATGGACCAATGGAATTGCTCCAATATACTTGGAAATACTTTCTATTAACTTTCATATTACGGAAAAATAATATGTACTCGATTACAACATGCTTTTTGTGTGTCCAATCAGCAGTGAGAACCAGATAGTAGGCTTTTCTGGATCTGTGCCAGGTTGCCCTCAGCCCATTGCCCCGGCAACAAACCCCACACTCCAAGAAACAAGCCCCACCCACAAACCGGAACTACTTCCCCCAAACCTCGATGACTTAACGGTAAGACAAACGCTGTGTACGAAACTGCCATATTCAGTATACAGTGCACTATTTTGGGGTTCTGCCATTTTGTAGTAGTGTCCAAATACATAGTGGACAATTTTCAGTGCACCCAAACAATCCCAAAATGCACCACAAGAATTAATGTGCAACCCATGTACATTAATTGTTAACAGACACCAATAAACCAGTGCATTCTTTGGTAAAAATTACATAGTCTCTAAATTCATTCACTACCCTATTTACATATCACTTAACACTAGCTATGAATGAGTAACTACAGCCCAAATGTTCTTATTTTGCCTGGATTTATACAGAACATTATTTAGTAGAGATGGGGACTGAAGTACTTAATTTACTGACTCACATCTAAACTCAGACTTCGGATGGAGCATTTTCCCGTATTTATGTATTTGCAATTTTCTTTTTTGTTTTCAGAAATCAGATAATGGTTTGTTTCCCGTTTTCCATTTGAAAACAAAAGCTGGATGACTTGGCAGTTCCCCACTTTTCGTTTACACGTTAAAAAATAGGAATAGATTTCAGAAACTGGGCGGCACGGTGGCGCAGCAGATAGTGTCACAGTCACACAGCTCCAGGGGCCTGGAGGTTGTGGGTTCGATTCCCGCTCTGGGTGACTGTCTGTGAGGAGTGTGGTGTGTTCTCCCTGTGTCTGCGTGGGTTTCCTCTGGGTGACTGTCTGTGAGGAGTTGGTGTGTTCTCCCTGTGTCTGCGTGGGTTTCCTCCAGGTGACTGTCTGTGAGGAGTGTGGTGTGTTCTCCCTGTGTCTGCGTTGGTTTCCTCCGGGTGACTGTCTGTGAGGAGTTGGTGTGTTCTCCCTGTGTCTGCGTGGGTTTCCTCCGGGTGACTGTCTGTGAGGAGTGTGGTGTGTTCTCCCTGTGTCTGCGTTGGTTTCCTCCGGGTGACTGTCTGTGAGGAGTTGGTGTGTTCTCCCTGTGTCTGCGTGGGTTTCCTCCGGGTGACTGTCTGTGAGGAGTTGGTGTGTTCTCCCTGTGTCTGCGTGGGTTTCCTCCGGGTGCTCTGGTTTTCTCCCACAGTTCAAAAACACACGTTGATAGGTGGATTGGCGACTCAAAAGTGTGTGTGTGTGTGTGTGTGTATTTTGCCCTGTGAAGGACTGGCGCCCCCTCCAGGGTGTATTCCTGCCTTGCGCCCAATGATTCCAGGTAGACTCTAGACCCACCGCGACCCTGAACTGGATAAGAGTTACAGATAATGAATGAATGAATGAATGATTTCAGAAACTTGAATGGCCAAATGTTACGGGTACCTCCATTCCAACCCTCAATAGGATGCTGCCCAGTCATACACTGATATATACTGGATTATGACAATCATGAGATTTATCTGACATAGCTATTTTGTTTTTTATATGTATTTCACAGGTCTCAGAACTTCGTCAGCAGCTCCGAAAGCGTGGGCTCCCCGTCTCTGGCACAAAACCCGCTCTATTAGAGAGACTCCGTCCCTTTCAGATGCCCCGCCACCAGCTAAGCCCAACTCCTTTGTGTCCGATGTCTTGCCCCCTCTTGAGTCCCACCCCTCTGTGCCAGATGGAGGGGACTCTGGATCCTTCTCATCCTCCAAGTTTAGGCATCTCTTGTGCGGATGCTTCCTCCAGTCCTTCCCACCTTTTCGTCCAGCCTACAGTTCTAGGGGAACCAGGTGTTACTGGGGTCACGTATCTGACCTCGCCGGCTTCGTCTGCTGGATCCAGCCCAAACCTGCCGGCCCCTTCACCTCCGCTGTCCTCTGGCACCCTCTGGAGGTCAGAACAGGCAGCGGAGGAACTGAGCGTGGAGTTGGAGATGAGGGAGAGGATCCGGAGTAGACCCAGAGGAGAGAAAGCTCTGGAGAAAATCAAACAGGTGCCTAACTTAAAGGCTTCTAGCAAAAAATCATTATGGAAGGAATAAATCACTATTTGTAGTAAAACAAACATGAAATCAAGAATCATATTTCAAAATTCATAGTGCCTTGGGTGTCAGTATAATGGATTTATGGTTTCATAATGTGAAGAATAATCAGTGGTGGAAACTGCTTAGAATATGAATTTTGTAAAATTGAGTTGTATTTGTGTGAAAGGACTGAGCCAACCGGGTCCATGTATCTTTACATTGGTTTATATATTCTACCTCAGTTTGAATATTGAAGTTTATCGTTCTTAAAATTAAGGGACTCTTATTTCAACAGAAATTCGTTTGTGGAAAACATGGGATCATGGAGAGTGAACAGTGTGGAGTTATTGTGTTAATCCCGCCCACACTCATAAATAAAATGAAGAATTTTTTGTTAACTTTTCTTATAATATATGATACTGATTTAAGGATTTCTGTTTTCTGGACAATATTTACCAGAAACTGCTGAAATGTTTATAATTTTGCACTCTTTCAGCAATGTGGCGGTTCCCTTCATCCCTTCCTGCAACAGGACCCGGGATCCAAAGGGAAAGCTGATACTGAAAGACAGGAAATACTGCTCACACAGGTGAGGACAACTGGTGTAAACTACTGTGTTTCTTGCGGCAGAATCTAGACAGATTTAGCAAACAAGCTTTCCCGTGGGTTAGGATTTCAGAAGCTGAACTGAAAGCCATATATGAATAAGTTCCAGTGAAATTAACTGAATTTAGTGAATATACAATATTCTAGAACTTTCTGGAAGATATAGATAGATGACTGAATGAATAAGGACATGAACTATAGTGTGAGCTGGTTTGAGTCAAATTGAAAATATTAGCAGCTCTGTGTGAGGACTTTTACTGAAAGATTCACTGTAAAACTGCACAATAGAAAAAAATTATATATCAATGTCAAATAAAACAACCTTGAACAAGTTTCAAATATCTGTATCAGTTTTAGCTTATTATTAAAATGCTATTAGAATTAGCATAAGCAGAAATTAGCATTTTCAAATGGTGGTTCTTGACCACTGCACTTTCACTGCTCCATAGTGGAGGTGTGCAGCAGTGGGTGCGATCTAAAATAGCAGAAAGGACTAATTCTTTGGCCTGTAGTGCATGTTGAGTATTCTCTTTAGATGCTGAAGATAGTTCTTAAACTGATAAATCTCCACTTGCCGCATCAGCAGGTATTCTCCTGTCAGCCGTGCGATTCTATTGGCCAGGATTTCGAGCTCCCCGTCCAAATCACAGCAAGCCCAGAGCAAGCCTCGTCCCCTGCTGGACGCAGCCTAGAGGAGCTCCTGCAGGAGGCCATTCAAAAAGTACAGGTGTGTATTTGTGTGTGTGTTTGAGAGACACTAGAGGAGAGAAAACATTGTTCTAGAGAGTAAATGTCCTTAGATATGTCCTTGATATCTTAGGTTTGGGGTGTGCTTATGGTAAATAATGAATTCTCATAATTGTATACTTCTGTTCTTATTAGATGGACCCAAGTGAGTCCATAGATGACATTTTGGAGGATCCTGTCAGCTGCTCTGGTGAGTTTCACATCCAGCTAAATGTTAAATATAAACCATGCCATGAATCCAAGGTAATGCCACTGCCATTCGTATCTCAAGGTATTGGGTTTGATCCTTCTGAGATAAAAGACACATTTCGATGAATAGAGTCTTAATATAGGCGCTTATAGCTCAGTTACACTGGCAAGTGTTGTGTGGGCCCAATGACATGAGCCAGGCTTGACTAGATTTGTGTTGTGTGGGCCAGACGTCGGCCAAATGTCGATATATTGCCCACGTAAAGTGAAGCTGTAGTTGAGTTGAGGTAGCTAGACTCATCCTGAGCCAACAATGTCATTCCAGGTCAAATGTGGGCCATTCGAGAACTGCAAATGTGCCACATGTGGGCCACATTCGGGCCAAATACAGGGTGAATCAAAAGTGGCAGGACACACTTTTATCTGAATATTCCAGGAAGTAATAGGTGAGGGGGCCTGTCTTTTAGGCTGTCTGAAATATGGGCGCCATCTTGAAAGCCGCCATATTGGATCAAGGGCATCTTGAAAGCCGGTATTCTTTTCTACCTGGGTTGCCTTGGGCCTGTGTTGTCCCTGTGTCTGCGTGGGTTTCTTCTGGGTGCTCTAGGCTCCTCCCACAGTCCAAAAACACACGTTTGCAGTGTGTGAAGACCTGCGATGGGCTGGCACCCAGTCCAAGGTGTGTTCCTGCCTTGTGCCCAAAGATTTTGAACAACAATGACCCTCACCTAGACGTAGTGGTTACAGAATTTGAATAAATCAATGAGTGAGTGAATGTTCCATTGAAATTAAAAATGTTTTAACTAGATTCCATGCACTTAACACTGACACCAAAATTTTCACATTCTTGCAGGACACAGCTAAAAATGTACTCCTCATTTAATCCTTGAAGTTATATTTGTCACTGTTCTGTCTGCAAAAAAACCCAAGGAGCTAATTTGTAATTCACTTACTCATTCATTCTCTTGCATTCAACATTTACTATTCTGTGTTTCACATCATTTAAGCTGTATTTCCTTCGTTTTCCAGACAATGCTCCAAACAATTTGGATGTCCAGACTTCTGACATGATTGTGGTCTTGACCTCATCTTCTCCCCAACCTCCCACTGAGCGCAGCTCTAAAGATGAGGACCGCATCCTGTCTGCGTCTCCGCTGTGCTCCTCGCTTTTGCTAGAGCTTCCCCAGTCCCCTGTGAGCGTCTGTAACTCCGCCCTTCCTCGACCTCTCCCTCCCCCCATGTGCAGCACCCCGCCCTTCCGGGCTGCCTCCAGGAAACGGAGGTCCGTGGCCCCGGCCTTTGATGCCGCTGATTGGCTGGAATCTCTAAGCTGTGGGCTCCAGCCCCTCACTCCACCGGCGGCCCCTTTCCTTGAGAGTGACTTCGGCCTTGACTCTGATCTTAGCGTCAACAGGGTCCTCGACCTGATTGTGGAGCAGTGGTGAAATAAATTATTAAAAAAAATCCCTCAGAACATTCTCTGCCCTGAAAACAAATCTGTCTACACTGTTGGTTTCACACACACACACACAAACACACTGGATTTTTGTGGATGCTGGAGCCAACATCTCAGACCAAACTAAATTATGTTTAGCAGCCAAATTTTGCTTCATAATTTTACACTGAAGGCTAATATTGGTAACATGTAATGGAAGTTATTAGCCTGCTTTGCTAATGGGTTTTATACTTGTCTAGATGACACCAAATTTAATCACACATATATATGTGTGTGTCAGCCAGTATCTAATTTAGACATGCAGTTAGCACAATGCTAACTGCTCGTACCTCTAGAACTGAGGAAGCAAACTCTAGACAAAGCAGTCTAAAAAGCTTGGCTGATTGGTTGAGAAGAAAGACACATAAATGCAGTCACTTTAAGGTGAATTCAGTTTGAAACTGCTCTGACAGCTGTGGTCAAATGACATGTTTGGTTGATTTTATGTAAAAAATATGTGCGCTCACCCTCAAGAGCACACATCCTCTTTAAAGCATGTGTGTCAGCATATAATACTGACACCTAGTGACCTGGATGAGTCAGAGATTCTGTACTAATGTACTAAACAACCGGGGAACCTGCTCTGTGGAGCATAAACTTGTTCATTCAGGAACTACAAAGCTATTGGATTCTCCTGTGAGTTGCACTTTATAGAAAAAAAAATATCAACAAAATATTTCATTTGACCGGGGGTGTACACACAGCCATATACTGAGACAAATATCTCAAGGCATGTGTGTGTGTTAGTGTGTGTGAGTGTGTGTGCGTATGTGTGTGTAATTGGATGCCTGATGTGTAATTACCCAGTTTTCAGATGCCGTCTCCCTGGAGAGGTGACCCCCCTCCTCCCCCCGTTTTCTTCATTCTTTCATCCATCCATTTTATTTTATACTCATCCATCCATCTCTGTCCACTGATGTGACCAAACAGACTCTCTCTCTATCTAAGCAATGTCGAGAGAGAGAAAGAGAGAGCGTATGAGAGACATCTGCAAGAGCATATACACTGAATATGTGTAAAGTATAAAATAAATATATGTCTTTTTTTTTTTTTTATTCCTGTACACTGCACACTCTGTCTCAGCACCAGACGAAGCGTCGGTGTCTGGGAGAGAGTGTGTTTGTCGACAGGAGCTTAAGGAAAACGTGTGTGTGTGTGTTCACAGGGAAGTGTATGCGCTCCCTGTGAGTGTATGCTTTTTTTCTGGCTGCTTTTTCATACACAATTGTATGGAGCCCTGGAGGGACTATTTTGAGGAAATGTTTTGCAGTCTGCACACATTTTCTCTGCTTCTTAATTTGAGGCCACAAGTTGCAAATTGTTCTCTCAATTTCTTTTGTTTTCATTAATTTAATTTGTAAAATAAGTTACACATCTCTGTCTTGGTTTCCCTGATTTGTAAATGTGTATTTTTTATTGTGTGCATCAGCACAAGAACATGTCAACTACTTTTAAAAACACCGGAGGCCCCTCCCCCCAAAACAGTCATGTGATTATGAAGTTATGGGACAGGAGTAAGAAACTGTGGCTACAAATTAAGAAATCATGTCGATAAATGGAAAACCGTTCTTTCAGGATAGCAGCCTGGAGTCGATGTGTAAATTTAGTTCATGACCACATGGGTCCCTTTATCTACACAGTTTTACATTCACTGTGAATCAGGGGCCTAATGTATTCGATTGCACTTGTTTCCATGAGTGTAATGTGGAGCACAGTTATTTTCCCCATTAAAAAAACAACAAAAAAACACAAATTCATCCTGGTTTCGGAAAAAGGCCTTAATGGCTTTTTTATAAGCACTCAGCCAACAATCATCAAAAAAAACTCAGCTCAAAAATGCAAAAATGGCTTCTTTAAAACATGCCAAGTGAAGGGAAATGTGAAATGTCTTTACGTAGTTTCTGACTGCTCCAAAGGACAGAAAACACCTGCCTCAGGACGATGGCATTGAGCCCAAAATCCACTCCTGTTTCAGCTTATCGCATTAAACATGGGATGAAAGGGGAACAATTATTTCAGAGCAGTTTTTAGAGGCAAAGACTTTCCATCAGTTTCTTCATCTCCAGCAAACATGGGGACTTTTATTTTGCTAGTTCTGTCCAGGCCAATTTATTGTGTCTAGCTTTAAAGTATTTAAATACATTAAATAAATACTTTCAAAGGTGAAATAAACCATATTTACCAATTGTCCCAAGACAAGATAACATTGAGTTAACTTTTGTATGCTCCTTAGAGTGTGTCCCCCAAATGGGGGCGGCCATGTTGAGTATCTCATGTATCAAGGCAACTAGGACTCACTATAACGGCTGTTTCATAATGTGAGGCAGAATCGCTGGAGAGGCGGACTGACGTAGCCACTGTGCACTATTCCACTTATAAAGGCCTCAGTTTTGTTGGTGCTGGACGGTGTGTATGATAATCAGCCCTCTGTCCAAAATACGAAGGTGTGAGGTGCTGGAGAATCACAGCATCTTTGTTCATGGCCCGCTGACAGAAGATGGATTGGGGTCTAGACCTGGGGAACTCTGTTCCTTTACTGTTCGTTTTGCTTTAAATTTACTTTCTCATGTCAGTGAGCAACCACCACCCTAAAATCTGTTTATTTATCAGTATATTTAT
Source organism: Hoplias malabaricus (assembly GCF_029633855.1). Lineage (NCBI taxonomy): Eukaryota > Metazoa > Chordata > Actinopteri > Characiformes > Erythrinidae > Hoplias > Hoplias malabaricus. Next base: position 4,945,985 of record NC_089809.1, read on the forward strand.
TGAGTAAATGATCAAAATCTGACAGCAGTTCCTGTTTGTAACTATGAAAAAAGAAAAATTAAAGTCTTAATTGATTTTTCCCATCTGCTTTCATTTGTCTTGCATTTTGTTATTTGCAATTAACATCGTCAGGAAAAACCCTCACGCCTCGGACTGACCATCTGGAGCATCCAAATGCAGTGCTTTTATTATGGAAAGCAAGAGCGATATACTGTGTAAACACTGTTAATATCAGAGTTTCAGATGTCCATATGTGTATATGGAATCTAAGATGCATTAACAGCCTGGATTCAGGATGGTTGTTATGTTCGAAATGATCACAGCAGCGTAGCTCTAGCCACTCTACAGCAGTTTCTATCCACACATTCATTACACTTACAGCAACAGAGCTCATTTAAATATATCAGTAATGTACCTTGGTGCATCTTTTAAGGTGGAATGGTATGTTTGAAAAAGAAATATACTGTAGCTTGTTTGTGCTTGAAGTTGAACCTGTCTGTGTTTTTATCCACTGTTTGATTTACCACAGAAACTCATTTGAGTTGTTTAGTTTTGTAGCATTTATACGACTGTATGCGTTTACTCTCAAGCAGTTAGCGGCCTCCAGAATTTGGAGTCAATTCCCCCTTAAGTAAAATAAGAGTAACAGCACAAATATGTCAGTTTCACTGAACTATGGAGCAGGAATATGACAATATCCTCATCTCTTTCCATGCTTTCAGCTATTGTCCAGCTCTCTAAACAAAGTTGAAGTTAGTTAGAAAAGTGAAAGGTGAATAGATGTTTATAAAATTTGGTAACAAGTGATTTGTGGTCAGAACAAGTATTTTGTGCTAAATTTGGATCAAATCAGACCAAAAACAACCCAAATATTCACTGTTTTTTGTGCTTAATAAAGGCCATGTTGGACTGACCTGATTTAGCCCAAGTCCAATGTCTATATGACATTCAGCGTTTGGTGGGAAATATGCCTTTATTAATCAAGATTTTGCCCCACTTTTCTGCCCCAACAGCCTTTATTCTTCTAGGAAGTTTTTACTTCTAGATGTTGGAAGATTACTGCGAGGATTTGACTAAATTTAACCACAAACAGCAGGTGCTAACGTAAAATGATTGTCCTCACTACAGCTTGTGTCAAAGCTATTGAATGGAGCTCAAACACAGTTCCACTGCTTCAAAACCCAAAGCATCAGGCATGGTGACATTAGACTCATTAGTGACAGAGTTTCATGCTTTTCTATAAAGATTATACAAACGGTGTGCACAAAATTGACACTTAAAATAGATTAACTTTCTCTTTTTAAGGTGTGTGTGTGTGTGTGTGTATATATATATATATATATATATATATAGTCCAAAATTCTCTGGATGTAAAATCTAGAGGTGCTTCAGATGCCAACCGAGTGTTACACATAGACGACGGATGGCAAAAATAAAATGGGGTACGTCTGGTGTGAAATGATCTAAGGTAGTCATGGTGTCTCTGAGCTTTCATCTTGGATTCCTGCCCCTCAGGCCTTCAGCTATGATTTCAGAGCACATAACATTTCTGGAGAGTCAGGGACCAGGCTTTTTATTCAGCAGGTTTCACAATCTATCAGATTTTACACCTCTCTCTCTCTCTCCCTCTCTCTCTCTAGAGTGGACATGCAGCTGTGGTCACTTTGCCACACTCATGGGACGTCATGAAATTACACCAACCAGCCGATTTCCCATAATCACTTAATTTGAGCTGGATATTTCATTAAAGGAATACTCCAGTGTTCTTTCACCTAATCTCCATCTGCTGCAGCTGTAGTGTACCATCCATCATCACCAACAACATTTTAAAAGTGCTTCCATGTACTTAGACAACAAACCTGTTTACTTGAATCTTACTGATTATAGTCAGCAGTACACCCATATAAGGGATTCTAGAAAAGAAGAAGACCTTAGTTGGATTACTGAAAATAATCACTGCTATTTTGCCTGTGATTAACAAAGCGGTTTAAAACCTGTTGATTTTTCAGTCACAAATTAATAGTCGTTTCAGATTTGTTTGAGCCTTGTCTGCTTTTTACAGACAAGTCCAGTTACAGAAGATAAGCCCGTGGTTACTTTAACCTAGAGATAAAAACATGTTACTGTCCCTTTAAGAGAACGATGCGATATGAGGAGTAATGGGTTAATTACTATATTAACATAACCCCGCCTTTGGGCACGTAGGCACCGCTGAGACAAGAAGCCAGAACATACCGAACAGAAATAGAATATATTAGCGAATAATCTTAGTATGGAGCTAGTGTAGACAGATACCTATTTTTTTCATCTCCAGTTGTCTATACGGATACCGTATTGCGAGGGAAAATTTATAAAATGGGGTTAGGTGAGTTTTACAAGAGTCCTAATGATTAAAACCTACATGTTACAAGCCCAAACCTTAATATACAAAGATAAATGTAAGATATTTCATCTTAAAGTTTCGAAATGGGTTTTAGAATTCTTTTTTTTTTTCCCTGTTACAAGAAAATGTGGTTGAGTTGTGAATGTTTCTTGTGTTAAAACCGGAATTGCTTATGCTAGCTATCAGTCTTTCCCCTAATTCCGGCCACTGCCGTATATGGTGTAGTTCCGCTCTCTCTCTCTCTTCGCCAATCGCATTGGGTAAAACAATAAAACGTAAGTTCAAGACTTAGTAGGGCATTTAAACATCAGTCTTGCAAGAAATCACATATCTAAACAATATTTAATTATCTCTAACAGTGTTGTAATTATTTGTGTGCAAAACTGCATGTGGAACACAACACATTTCAATTTCGCGACAGATATTTCCCTCAGTGTAAAGGTTAGCTTAGCGGTTAGCTTCCTTTTCTCTGAGGGGAAAATCTACCGCCATTTTAATCCGTACACGTAGGGTACGGATACCAACACAGGACAAACGTAATCTCATTGTGAACCTCTCGAAACCACTGAATGTGGTAGCAACTGTCTCGTTTGACTGTCACAAGCAGGGGAGGTGGCCTAAATTAGGGGGCGCTAATAATCTTAGCAGTATTGGCACCTACTTAAAAGCGTTTTTATCTAAAAACATATTTTCTGTCAAAGTCAAGCAAGTCTTGGACATTAATCTACACATATTTGACTCATGAAAATGTTGATTTGAGTGAGTAAAGTACTTCTATTTATTTACAGTTAGCTAAGGTTTCTAATATTGTGTTTACAAGTGGCCGGAACTAGGGCTACATACGCTATATGTGTAATGAGTCAGCCATTTTGAATAATTTTTGCGATACAGCTAGAGTAGAGCTGTTACTAGATATGTTCGAAGTTGTGAAAATATTGATATTTGAAATCCTTATGTAAGACGATGCTTTTTATCGTAGGTCAGATATGTTTGGCATTCTGTGTTTACACGGACACACAGTTGCTGCCTGAAGGAGGTTTTGGAGCGAGTGGACCGTGGATCCGTTGAGCTTAGAGAGAACGGTTTTGAAGTCAAACTGATATGGTAGGACTGAGTTTGATTCAAGAAACTAGCTACGTTTATTAGAATTTCTGTAATTGTTACTTTTGTTTATCAATATATTGTTTTGGGTAAATTGATTTTTTGAATTTATGTTTAATGTCTGATGTTTTATAAATATTAATTTTAAAAACAGTATCCAGGTATAACACTGATAATCTACCAGAATACTCATTGAGGGTAATGGTTTAAACATAAACTTAGTCATATTCATTTATAACTGTATTCTTAAAATATTGGGAAACTTGCAGCAAAAAACTATAGAAATTAAAATAAATTCACATAGCAAGTGAAAATTTTGAATCAGAGAAAAACATTTGAGACTAATATTTTTATTAGAGATATTGTAAACACTTAATACTAACTATACCACAAATATTGATAAAATACTGAATTTGAGGTGAATGTATTTTGAATGTGATTTAATGTTTTAGGAATTGTTTTTATTTTATTTTTGTTCATTTATATCCTTTACATGAATAATTGTATGGCAATCAATTACTGAATTATATTTGATTTTAAAATCTCTTCCTTTGCACTAGTTGCTCAGTTTCTACTAGAACCCACAGCAGAGGTTGTGTAGTTGTGGAACATTAAAAATGTTCATTCATTCATTATCTGTAAGCGCTAATCCAGGTCAGGGTCGCGGTGGGTCCAGAGCCTACCTGGAATCATTGGGTGCAAGGCGGGAATACACCCTGGAGGGGGTGCCAGTCCTTCACAGGGCAATACACACGGACACTTTTGAGTTGCCAATCCACCCACCAACGTGTGTTGGTTTTTGAATTGTGGGAGGAAACCGGAGCACCCGGAGGAAACCCACAGAGAATACACCACACTCCTCACAGACAGTCACCCGGAGGAAACCCACGCAGACACAGGGAGAACACACCACACTCCTCACAGACAGTCACCCGGAAGAAACCCACGCAGACACTGGGAGAACACTCCTCATAGACAGTCACCCGGAGCGGGAATCGTCCCCTGGAGCTGTGTGACTGCGACACTACCTGCTGCGCCACCCCACATTAAAAATGTAGCTAAGGTAAATGTATGTTATGTTAAACCATATAGTTTTAAACAGATAGCTTTAAAGAACTGACACTATTTAGGCATGGTTTAGATATTTACAGTTTAATTCGTTATGTGTTCTCTTTCTTTATGAATGCTCCACCATCTGCATGGATCAAAACAGTGTTAAACAAATCCGACAAGATCCAGCATGATCCAACATGATGCAACAAACAAAATCCATATTGTTGAAAGCCATTGCAAATAAGCAAACACATGATGGCCACAAACTACAATATTAGTCCTATTTTGGCTGTGATCTGTATCACTATCATAAGTATAAGACTGCAGAGTTGTGTATGAAGTGTCAGTGTGCAAAACAGACCTTTCTGTTCAGAAATTTCCCTGATCTAACTTTTTGCACATCCATATTTGTGAAGACAGACTCCAGTGGGGCTTGAGCTGATCTTTAAACTTCAGTGTTTGCACATCCCTTTGTGTCTGTGTGTATTAATAACTGCATTTTAACTATGACCATTCTTCAAAATCCAACTCGGGGAACAGAGATTGTGGTTGGTTCACCTCTTGAGCGCCCCCTTTAGGACACCCATCACTTTTAAATATTTAAGGCTGCGTTTAGACAGTGGAACGGATTTAGCTCAAATTGCTATAAAGGTATGTGACAGGAAGAAGGTTCTGCAGTATCCACTCTGGACATTTAAGGTTGAAGGGGAAAGTTAGAGAAGGAACTACAGAAAGCAGAATATTAGCTATGAGTTTGTGTTGTGTGTTGTCAACCGTAAGGTGGGAACTGCCCTTAAGGCTAATATTAGCCCATTAGCTTGCTTTAGACACACATTTTTACACAAAGTTGGAGTTGGCTGCTTAAAGAAAAATATCCTTTTTCACCTTAAAAGTGCCATATGAGCTGGCAATAGTTCTCATATTGTTTTTTAACTTTGAAGAATATCATGAATCCAGATAGAATTATGAGACTTTCTCTTACTCTGGCTCTGTACGTAGTGTAATAAATGCTCATTTCGGTTTGTGCTGTCTATGACTGTTATATGTGGTGTGTTCCGGTGTGGAACTTCCCGGCCATAAACACAGCTCATAAAGTCCACACAGACGGATTCCTTGAGGTTTCTGTGCAGATATTTGTCGGAATCTGTTCCAGCGGAAAGTGGGTTTATTGATTAGAACCTCTAAACAAAAGGCAGTAAGACACATTAACACATTTCCAAACCAAGCTTTTGTCTTTCTTGGGGAAAAAACGGATTGAAGCAAAGCTCTGTGGAGCTCTTAAAGAGTTGCACCTCAGCATTTTCTTTCTTCTAAATTAGTTTAAAAAGCCTAAACCATAAAGTTAAAGTAGAGACTAAGCCTAGTACTTTTAGTGGCTTTGGGAAAAACAAACTGAAATATATTTATACTGAACCTCTGATCTTTTTTTTCCACTTGATTCCCTGCTCCAGACATAGCAACAATAACCAGGTGGGCAGGGTTAGTGCCACCACATATTAGACGTCTAAAGGATGTATCTCCAATATAATAATTTTATTGGAGAAGTAAAAAAAACATTTTAACGGTCAATTTTGGAGCATTTCTATTGGCCCATTCATCAGTGAATGTTCACATGATTTGAAGGATAACAGCTGTGTTCAAATGCAGTAAATTAAAAACTGATAAAAATAGTGATCGTGCTTTTCTTTGGACAGCAACAATATTAAACGTTCCACTGCACTACACATGCATATTATTTGCCCTCAGGATTTTATAATGAAAGTTACACCCATAAATACAGGTGTGTGTGTGTATATATATATATATATATATATATATATATATATATATATACCCCCCCAAAAAAGAACCCGTTTGTAATTTAAGTTTATATTTCTAAATTAAATATATAAAATGTTCCCAGCTCCAACTATGTATTACACTTAAACATATAATTCACTGGTGCATAGTCACATCCTATACACTGTATTAGACAAGTGTTTTTAATGTTATGGCAGTGTTTGTTTGTCTGTACATATACACATGGCATTATACATTTATATGTATTTTTCTGTATCTCTTGGGTTACCTTGTGTGTGTTTGTGTGTAGAGGCATATAATATTTCCCTGTACAGTGGATTTATGGGGACTCTCTCTCTCTCTCTCTCTCTCTCTCTCTCTCTCTCTTTCTTTCTCTCCCTCCCCCCACTTCTTTGATTGCTGACAGAAGGTCAGTTTTGTTCGATTTTACACCGCATCATGTGTAACCTGCTCCCCTGGGATGTTTGTGTTTGTGTGTGTGTGTTTGTGTGTACCGGGTTTCACTCACGCAAATCATTAAAATTTAATGTGAAGATATGTTTTAGTGTCAAAGTTGGGCTAGTAGTGGTCAGGGTTAGCCAAAGTATATATAAAGTTGGGGTAAGTCTCCATGAAATTAATGTGTCAATGTAACGTCCTCATATTGCGTGGATACAAATGTCTGGGTTTGGTTCATTTCCTTGAACCCCTATGTATCCGAGTGTGATCTAATGATTAGCTAGTCGGATCCTGTAAAACGAGAGAGAAAGAATGTTTGTAATATAACACAAGTGTGACTATGTCACTGACATTAAAGGGAGCTTAATCTAAGGGCCTTTTCCTGTATCTGAGCCGGTGTATATCTGCTGATATCTTGCACATACGTCAGCATTTATTTAACAACATAATGTGACATTTAATTTTCCTACAGTTTGTATTTTTGCTGGCAACATTAACTCACTCTACCCATCACTGTTGTCTCAGATGTTGGTCTGGAAACAACCAAGCTGCATCCCAGCAGCTACAACGTTTTCACACTGAACCTGGCTACATCCAGAAATGTAAGGAAAATAGTTGTACAGAATTAAACCATATAGCATAGCACATATCGTATATTGCCGTATGGTACGGTGTAGTAGTATTTGGCTTGGGAAACAGCCTCTGATGGATAGGTGGATAGATAGGTAGATCGATAAATAACTACAGACAAAGAAAATAGAGAGAGAGAGAGAATTGTGAAGAGCCACTGATCGTGAAGTGTTTTATGGTGGCGACGGTTTATTGATCACAGATGTATCTTACCTTGGTCCATCATCATTTTTACAGCCTCGGAGACACATGCTTCTTTAGGCACACACACACGCATACAAAGGCAGATCCATCCTTGGTGCGTGACCCTGGAGGGGACAGGGTTTAAAGGGGTTTAACTGTTGATTTCGTTGTAAACGTGGATAAAAGAAAGATCTCAACCTGAAATGTTCCAGCACTTCAGACACCGTCCAGATGTGAAGGACCAGATGAAGATCAGTACAGAGCAAGACACAAGCCCTTGTTTACGGACTTTTATCATTTACAGGATCTAAACAGTGTGTAACAAATCATGTGCTGTTATATTAAAATGCAATAGTCAACACTTCATTAAAATGTCAGCAATTTCATATTCTGATCCAATCAAATAACATTCTTAAAAATAAAGGGTCTAATTTTCTGCCCATAATATAATACTCAGCTTCTTCCCCAAATAAAGCTGTGCATATTATTTTATTGTCTATATTCCATTGCCATGTAAACTGTCATGTCTGTGCACTCAGTGTATTATTATTGAATCATAGCCCTTTATGTGCAAAAATCATTGGCTACCTTGGTCTTGTCCCACTCTACTAGCCAGATTCTAAATGTTGTTTTATGAACAGAATAGACATTTAAAGTAAGTACATTTCAGCCCAAATCAGTTGCTTTTTCCTAATACCAATAAATATTAAAATCTTATAGTCACACAGCTGCAGGGAACTGGAGGTTGTGGATCCAAGACCCACTCCGGGTGACTGTCTGTGAGGAGTGTGGTGTGTTCTCCCTGTGTCTGCGTGGGTTTCCTCCGGGTGACTGTCTGAGAGGAGTGTGGTGTGTTCTCCCTGTGTCTGCGTGGGTTTCCTCTGGGAGACTGTCTGAGAGGAGTGTGGTGTGTTCTCCCTGTGTCTGCGTGGGTTTCCTCCCGCAGTCCAAAAACACACGTTGGTAGGTGGATTGGTGACTCAAAAGTGTGCGTAGATGTGAATGTGTGTGTGTGAGTGTGTATGTGTTCTCCCTGTGAAGGACTGGCGCCCCCTCCAGGGTGTATTCCCGCCTTGCACCCAATGATTCCTGGTAGGCTCTGGACCCACTGCGACCCTGAACTGGATAAATGCTAACAGATAATGAATGAATATCACAAAATTAAGAAAATTAGAGATATTTACTGGATTTAAGATGATTTCAATCGCTAACTGTACATTTTTGCAGTGCAGCAACCAAAATAAATATTTTGGCTCTTTGGATTTGGAATTGTTAAAAATCCAAGTAATATTTATTGGAATTGTTAATTAATGGAATATACAATAGTAACTATGGTTACACAAAGGCCCTTATACCTCACTCTCTGTGGTGGTCTATAGGCTGCAAAGGACCATGGCCCACTGCAGCAGAACAGAATTAGCATTTTAATGGCGTCCTTGTTCTCGTGCAGTATAGAACATGCTTGACCTCTAGACCCTCCTCTCGCAGTTCTGTTCAGCTCAAATCAATCCTATAATAAGTCTTTGTTAATATAGCTTTTTCCATTCAAGCTACTCTCTCAAATCACAAAATCCTTGATGTAAGAATGTCAGGTAAACACCGTAAAGAGGAAAAACACCCTCTTCCAAACAGTCCTTGTAACACAAAGGCCTGGTAACACAAACAACAAGCTAATATTTTCAGCCTGAATTTAAAACCAGTAGAAATTCTAGAAGTGTGTGTGTTGCCCTGTGAAGGACTGGCGCTTGCTCCAGGGTGTATTCACGCCTTGCGCCCATTGATTCTGGGAAGGCTCTGGACCCACCGCGACCCTGAACTGGATAAGGGTTACAGATAGTGAATGAATGAATAGAAATACTAGAACCTCCTAATATTTTGCAGTTTATTAGCTGGATAAAATAAAAATCACTTTCCCCAACTGAACTGTAAGTGATCCTAGGGGTCTACAGCAAGGCTCAGCTAAGAAAAGTGAGATGGACATGTTATAACACACATTCACCCTGTCATTCAGGCACTCACTGCGCTGCTCCAAGTTAGTTCAGTTCAATTCAGATCGCATTAGTTCAGTTTAGTTGAGATTAATTCGGTTCTCTCTCTCTCTCTCTCTCTCTCTCTCTCTCTCTCTCTCTCTCTCTCTCTCTCTCTCTCTCATATGCCTCTGGTTCATTAGTGCAGAGGTCAAAGCGTGTAATGTTTGTGTGTTAGTGTGTATTAGCTGAGCAGAAACACATTGTGTTGAAGCGTGTATATTTGAGCATGTGTGTGTATTAGCTCAGCAGAAGCACTGTGTGTGGACGTGTTTTCTCTGCTGGACACTGTTTGAACAGGTGGAACTGTGCGAACCAAACGAGGGAGAAAGTGATTACATAACGAGTGGTTCGTCATTACAGCAGCAACACACATGCGCACACACACACACACACACAAGGTCATTAGGCAAAGGGATTTGTAAAAAAAATAATAGGTTCTTGGTGTTGGTGAGAAATGGTCACGATTCTTTCAGAAGATACAGAAAAACATGAGTGATATTACCTCAGCAATCACTGTGTGAGACTGGGCTGAAGACTCATGAAGAGACATTAGTGAGATCCTGAGCTCAGGTAGAGAAGTAGCAGGAGACTACAGAGATATAAAGGACATAGATCTTAAGTAGGAACTACAGAGATGTTGAGGAGAAGCTGCAGACGTAATAAGGAGAAGGTGATCCAGATGTCAGCCAACAAATGTTAGCAGAAACGCTTATAGTATAGAGAGACCTTATTCAATGTGGAGGCCCAATTAAAATCAGCAACGGTTTTTGATTGGCTGTGCTCCTGCATTGACCCCGCCCAGAGCAGGCACTACGAATTGTGTTCTCTGTAAGTAGAGCAGACGTGGCAACACTGCCCAGTAGCGGCTGAAATGAAAAAATGAAAAAGAAACCCCATTTTCTCAATATATTTTGTTATATTGTAACATACGCTTATCACAAGTAAACAGTTAATTCTACAGATCATGTTTATTTAAGTAAACAGTATATATTTCCATCAGGGAGGGTGGTGCACTAGCGCCATCTATTGACAAAGCTACCCCTGCATGACGCATGCTGATGGATAAAACTAGTTTCAGGTAAGTTGTGTTGTGTAAAGCCATTGAAAGTGCCTCACTCAGACCAATCGCATTCTCTGAAGTGGCCTCAAGTCACTTCCTTTGGCCTCTTGAAGAATTCCGAGGAAGCGTGTGGGAAGTGATGATATTGGCTGAAGTGCGGAGGGATAGGAGAGAGAGGGATTTTTAGGCCGGATTTAGAGGAGAGGAGTCACTTGAGTTAATGATAATAAGCTCTTGCAGTGTGTAGATAACTATCTGAACAGCACGGAGAAAGAGAGTAATTACAGCCTCAATTAAACAAGAGAATCTCACATCCAGGTCAAGAGCTCCACACAAGCCTATCTCTGACACACTCTCTTCATCTCTCTCTCTTTCTATCTATCCCTTTCTCATTCATCCTGCTATCTTTCCATTCATGTCTCTTTTCAAGAGCCCATACCTTCCAGTTTTCAGGATCTGTAAGGTTTTACATGCCAGTTCTTTGTAATATGACCATTTCCCAACGTTTCTAAATGTTTCCTTTTAAAGGGGACACACTCACCTTGTTCAGTACATTCACCTTGCACATGCATCTGGGGATCTGGAGCCTTCCAGCACACACACTGTAAAACAACATGAACCAGTCCGTTTTCTGTGTGCTGCGTGTATTAGAAAACATGGGATGAAATGAGTCGTTTAGATTTCGGCCAAGCGCTGACTTTAGAGTCGTCCCACCTCCTCATCCGAGGCCCAGGTTTACGTGAGAGCACAGAGACAAGGTTAAACAGAACGAAACGAACACAACACAGAGAAATGAGTGGAAACAGAACAAAGAAGAAAGAGACCTGAGAGAAAATGACTTCAATTTCGGTTTCTACTTTACCTCCCACAATGCCACCTAGCACTTGGAAGTGCGTAGCACTTACGTCATTCAAGTGGCCAATCAGTGTGCGAGGAGGAGCACACTCACCCTCAGCCCTCAGCGATTTGAACATTACTTTTGCTGCTGATCTGCATCATCTTATCCACGAAAAGGTGAAGATTTCAATAAGTGAGCACAAGCTGAGCATTGAAAGAGTATTTTCAACATTAATAACCTAACCATGGTGTCAAATTTATTTGGTTATAAGGTATTACATGTCTTTTGACATTTAAATATTGTGAATATTGGTTTGGGTTTGGTTTTTACACTTATTTTAAACTGATTTGTCCAACAGTGTTGTTTTCCCATTGTTATTGAACTGAAATTGCTTCATGTCACAGTGCATTCTGGGTAAGCTCTGCTTGACTCGTTCCCTCACCCCTCCAAGGGCTCTTCTAACGCACTTCACATCAGCTAATGGAAAAGAAATGGAAAAGCCCTTAAGGTGGCGTCAATGTTTCCCCCAGGGGGAGTGGTGAGGTGACGTGGGCGAGGGCAAAGGAAAGCCAGAACTGAAACGCAGAACAAACATATGTTCTTCGCTCCTAAGGGCTGTGCACTTGGGTCAGTTTCAAAAACAGTGGCTCATTTTCATTTAAAGGAACAGGCGTTGAAACAGTGCGTTCGGAACAAGGCTGTTCAGACAGGAAGAGACCAGTGATGTGGTGTTTGATTCTTGTAGTATTTTGACCAAATATGTCACAGATGTTTCATTAAGACCCCAGAAAGTGAACGGAATATGTAAATGAGCTCTGTCCTGATTGGCAGTTCTGTATTATACTTCTGATCAGCAGGCTGTTGGTTTGGCATGAAAATCCAAAATAAACCTTAGCTACTCCTTTCAGAGGGCAGTAGTGTCGCAGTCACACAGCTCCAGGGACCTGAAGGTTGGGGGTTCGAGTCCCACTCTGGGTGACTGTCTGTGAGGGGTTTGGTGTGTTCTCCGTGTGTCTGCGTGGGTTTCCTCTGGGTGACTGTGAAGAATTTGGTGTGTTCTCCCTGTGTCTGCATGGGTTCCCTCTGGGTGACTGTTTGTGAGGAGTGTGGTGTGTTCTCCCTGTGTCTGCGTGGGTTTCCTCCGGGTGACTGTCTGTGAGGAGTGTGGTGTGTTCTCCCTGTGTCTGTGTGGGTTTCCTCCAGGTGACTGTCTGTGAGGAGTGTGGTGTGTTCTCTCTGTGTCTGCGTGGGTTCCCTCTGGGTGACTGTCTGTAAGGAGTGTGGTGTGTTCTCCTTGTGTCTGCGTGGGTTTCCTCCGGGTGATTGTGAGGAGTGTGGTGTGTTCTCCCTGTGTCTGCGTGGGTTTCCTCTGGGTGACTGTCTATGAGGAGTGTGGTGTGTTCTCCCTGTGTCTGCGTGGGTTTTCTCCGGGTGACTGTCTGTGAGGAGTGTGGTGCGTGCTCCCTGTGTCTGCGTGGGTTTCCTCCGGGTGACTGTCTGTGAGGAGTGTGGTGCGTGCTCCCTGTTTCTGCGTGGGTTTCATCCGGGTGCTCCGGTTTCCTCCCATGCTCCAATAACACACGTTGGTAGGTGGATTGGCAACTCAAAAGTGTCTGTAGGTGTGAGTGTGTGTCGGCTTGTGAAGGACTGGTGCCCCCTCCAGTGTGTATTCCTGCTTCGCGCCCAGTGATTCCGAGTAGGCTCCGGATCCACCGCGACCCTGGATAAGCGGTTACAGACAGTGAATTAATGAATGAATGCATGCTCCTTTCGGATTTGTGAATCCTTTAGAAGGCTGCAATCATCCAGTTTCTATTTTAAAGTGTTCCCACATTTATTCTTCCATTAGAACACAATACAGATGGTCTGCACTCTTTCCTCCCCCTTTTCCTCTTTACCTCTCCTCCTGTCATAGCATTTTATTAAGGATGATCTGTTTGTTTCCTCACAGCCATGAATGTACTACATTTACTGATATCTCTGTTACACATAGTCAGTTCCTTCAAAATGTGGCTTGTGGCCTTCCCTCGTCCTCTTGCTGCTATGTTGGGCTTTTCTGTAGAGTATACTGGCCCTAAGTGCCCCTTAATGTAGCTGAAGTCACTAAAGATATTGGGTGATCCGCGTTATTTAGATGTGTACTGTATATTATACTGAAAAAGGTACCATTACAGGTAAAGTGCAGTGGCTGCTTCCCTCCAGGAGGCACAGGGTCAGTGTCTCCTCTGGGACTGACTCAAATCTGGGGTGAATCGTGTCCCAAAGGCAGTAATGCAGAGTTAGTGGTTTGTTTACTTTATGGCCATCCTACTCAGAGTGACCCCTCATTAATATTCATGAGGTGAGAGCACAGCGCTGCGTGTGTGTGTGTGTGTGTTTTTTTTTTTTTTTTGCTCATTTGTCCACAGGCTGAAATGAAAGTGTATCTTTTGTCTGTAACGTTGCATAAAAACACAGTCTGGTTATAAGATTATAATTAAGAATATCTACAATATCTAACAGAACTGAACAGAGAGAGAGATAAAAGAAGAGAAAGGGCGAGATGACACACATGACAACCAGGCCACAATGAGCATCAGTAGCAAATTCTCTTACTCTTTACTTGAAAATGAAAATAATGGATTTGATGAATGAAAGAACTGAAGGTGTGAATTGAAATGACAGAGAGAGAGAGAGAGAGAGAGAGAAAGCGTGGGTGATAAAAAAGGGAAAGTAAAGTGGGGACAGAAAATGAAAAGAGGGAGAGAAGAGAGAGAGGGAGGGAAGGCAGGCGACATATAAGACAAATGATAAAGTAAAGACAGAGAGAGCGCAACAGGGTGAGGAGTCAGAAAGAGGGCTAGAGAGAGAGAGAGAACAGAAGGAATGAATGAGAGAGAGAACAGAGAGAATGAGAGATAGAAAGAGTGAACATATGGAATGAGAGAGAGAGAGAGATGTAGCCCGGGGCTGTGTGATGTCTAACAGAAGAACGCTGTGTTAAAGGGAGCACAACTCCATTCTGCTCTTTATTTCCTTTTTTCTTATCTTCTTTTTTTCCCCCCCTCTCTGCTGGCCTGGGTCTCATTGGTATTCGAATGGTGTGTGTGTGTGTGTGTGTGTGTGTGCTGTTTGTCATAGGGGTAAAGTCTCTTTCCGTAATGATACATAATGACCTGTGTGTGTGTGTGTGTGTGTGTTACCACATTGTACTTGAAGTTAAAGTGCCTCTTTGTAAATGAAAAATATTTAACTAGCTCCAAAACAGATATAGAATAATATCTGTCAAATCAATAGCTCTTAAATGTTTCCACTTAGTATTTTTTTTAATTTATTCATTTTTTTTATTTCTGACAAATGGTATATTACACATTAGAAGAAGAATTTTATAAATGTAAGTAATTTTTATAATTTCTAATGACATTCTGAATTATGCTCTTCCCCTTAATACTAAAATATATTGAAATATATAAAATTAAACCAGAGCAAATGAAGTCTTTCCTGATAAGGCAGATGCATCCATTCATTCGTTCATTTAACCATCCTCAGTGGCCAAGAGCCTTACATTCAGGCAGCTGCAGTAGTCTTTCTATGATTTAGCTTAAAGGCTAAGCACCACTGACATATATAAGTATGAATTAAAATGAAAATAGCTGCTTAATTTGCTTTTAAACTGATCATTTTATTAAAGTGACAGAAAAACCCGAGCTCGCTACGGAAATTCTTGAACGCAACTGTGACGTCACTGGTGGACAACAGCTGAACAACGCCGCGGTAAAACACCGTTATGACTGACTGTTATGACAGTATCTAGCTCGCTAAATAACCAACATTATTCATGACAATAGCCTAGCAATAAGCTAAACTCAAATGTAGAGGTACCGTTATTCTTGTAAATGTGATCGAAGTCAAACTCGAATTCATCCGACACTATAAACCTCTGTAATGCAGCTACGTAGCCGAGTATAATCTGAGCACCGAGTTTAGCGAGTCAAGCTAACGTTAACTAACACCAACTAAAACAGGCGAAGTGAGTGTCCTTACCCTGTTTACCTCCATGTTACAGAGGCTCTTGGACACATTTCGTTGGTTTCCTTACATGCCCATATTGTTGGAAAAGCGCCAGTGAAATGAGCTACAGATAACGGAGTGAGCGGATGGTCCTTTCCAAAGTGCACATTTAAAGTTGACGAATCTAGTCCATTTTCTGGATATTTTGGAATCTTTGGACCATTTGTTCACAGATGTCCCACTGTACATTGAATGATTGCAGCCAAAAACAACACACCTTTTTGTCATTTTGCATTAAATTAAGTGCAACTTCTAGAGTTGTTGTCCACCATCTACGTCACAGGCAAGGCTGGTGCTTAGCCTTTAAGCTGTGGTCACACTAGACATCTCATGTGGCTCTGTGAAATAGTCGTTGCCAAAGCCGGGGCTAAAAAACATGGTTAAATCACCCACCAGAAACAGTTAAAAACCTACAGATATATACCGTCTAATCCATCGTCTCAACTTCATGGTGCACCAGGCCGCCTCGCTTTTATGTGCTGTTTTATAATCTAGTTTAACCTCAGCTCAGGGCATACACTGCAGACTCTACACAGAGCTTAGAGATCTTCTGGTTCTTAAATATGATAATGGTTAACAACAGAGAAAAGCTAAACACTGATGAAAAAAAAAAAAAAAAACATCCATTCCAACCCTTCATCCATTCATGGTGGTCTAGAACCTACCTGGAATCACTGGACACAGGGCAGGGACACACCACAACACACCAGTCCATCACGGCACCACACACACATTTACTTACAGTATGGACATGCTCACATAGGCAGTCCACCTACCAACACGTGTGTTTGGACTATGGAAGGAAACCCATGCAGACACAGGGAGAACACACTAAACTCCTCACTGACAGTCATGCGAGGCAGGGCTCAAACCTCTGACAGTGACATTAACTGTTGCGTTGTGGGGACGAATGGACCAAAATATGAGGCTCAGAACATTCTTTATTTATTAATATACTTTTAAAAGTTAAGACCATTTTCTCTTTTGCCTGAGAAAATAATACTTTCTTCCAACAGTGATTATATAAAATGTTCATAACTGCTCTCAAACATAAAAGAGTACATATTACGGTGAAGAGGAAATTAGGGACAATGTTTGGTACAACACGGGACTCGAAGGTTGTTATGGATTCCATTATCCCATTTTTGGACGGCGCTGAATATTTTCAGAATATCACTTTTCTCTCTACCTCTGTGTGTGTGTGTGTGTGTGTGTGTACATATATACATTCCCCTCTCTCTGCAGGTCTGTGTTGAACCCCCTGAACTGGTGTTTTGGTATGTGATGTACACCTTTGAGGCCAAAATTCCCAGCTTTGTGGATCAATAAAACGTGTTCTATTAGGAAGCATTGGGCTTCATTAGCAAGCATATGCTGCTCCGCAGTGCAGCACTAAGTGTGGAATTAATGGCCTGGGTGGGCCAATTAAATTTGGACCCTTTATAGTTGCACTGATTGCCATATTTAGGGCCTGAATTTCAATGAATGCCTCCCAAACATTCCCTCTGTCTCAAGGGAATGTGTGTGTGTGTGTGTGTGTGTGTGTGTTGGGGGTTGCTTTGCTTGCATGAAGAACTACGTGTCGTTGTGTTTCGCGACTCCAGCAACATAATTGCAGTTCATAAATTACCCCTGAGGATTACCCTTTTAACCCACCTGCACTTTAATATGCTAATAAGGATAGGTTACAAAAGAGAAACATCTCTATCAGAGTGTTCTGACCTCTATATTACAGTAACACACATAACAAAACACAACCCAAGGTCAGAAGCTCTGGCTCTGGATTAACCCTCACCTCACGCCACCAAACAGCTGTTTATTAAACATTCAGTTATTAGTTCATTAGAAATGCACTACCATGATGAATTATTAATACCAGTCATTTTTAATGTTGTTTGCCTAGAACAGCAGGATGACATCCCACTGCTTACGCCAAGTGTGTTACATCAGCTCAGCAAGCTTAGAAGAGAACACTCCCTGCTAATTGTGTTATATAAGTTCATCTTATTTGGAAAAAAAAAAACCCTATTTTGCTAATTTTATCTATATGAGCTCAACAAGCTTGGAAGAGAACACTAACGGCTAATCCTCTTATATCCGATAAGTGTCCTTGAACAAGAGTAGTCACTCCTGATTCCGCTACATTGGCTCAACACACTTGGAGGAGAACATTAACAGCGGATCATAACATCAGCTTATCACACTTGGAGAAGGACGCTAATTGGAAATTTTTTATATCAGCACAACACGCTTGGAGAAAGAAGTCAATCATCTGTTAATGCTAGCATTGCGCTCAGTGGTGTGAAAAGGGAGGGCCATCCCAACCAACCAAAGAATGTGAGGCCAGTTTTACCTTGTTCTTCCTAGAAATATTCAGAAAAGGTATTAATAAGAATAAAAATGAAGAGAGTTCTGACTGGATTCCGCAGGTAGACGAGCATATGGTTTGTGTAAACACCAACGAGGGGCTGGGTACATATTTAAAGAATGTGACTGCAGTTAGCATTGCTAGCGGGAAAATCCTAACAGTTGGAAAGCTAATGTTTCCAAGGCCTGCAGACTTTACACGAACCTCACTGAAGTGGACCATCTGCTTCCACACTACGCTAAGCACAGCGCTAATGCTAGCAGAGTGTACACCTTCAGAAACGTGGAGAACTCAAGGATGAAATGAACCCATCTGATCAGGGCTGTGCTAATGTTGGCTGGAGGGTGTAGCATACATGCCTGTGTGTGTGTGGTAGCTTATGTTTACCTGTGAGTGATCAGCAGCCCTGATCGGATTAATGACTTTAACTCTGAAACCTGCTGCGGTGCTGGAGCCTACACAAAGACTTCAATAAAAACAATAAGTGCTGTTAGCGCAGTGAGGAGTACCAAAGATCCAAACTCTGCTGACCACTGTTGTAATTATAACTGAGAGGATGGATTTTCCTTTGAAAAGAGAGTTTTTTTTTTGCCTCTTCTAATATTTAACTTTACCAAACCACTGCTAGTGTAACCATGGAAATTGATGAAGCATAGCCATGGAAGTTGATGTACCATAACAATGAAACTTGCATGGAGAAAACCAATGAAACGTGTAGAGAAACCATGGGAATGAGCGTAGAACAACCATAGAAACTGATGCAGCATAACCAAGGAAAAAAGATACAAAGTAATGAGTGTAGAGTAGCTGTGAAAACAGGTTGATACTAAATGTGTTATTGCTTGACGTCATCTATCACTGCCAAAGTGTTTCAATGTCCAAAAGAAACAGTTGAAGTACCCAGATGATGGCATTTACCCAACCAAAAATAACAAGGACATATACGCCCAAAAAAGATCCTATCAGCTTGCTGCTAATGCAGTGAGGGTTCAACAATATTTTGAAGATATTGGGGAATAGAAGTGAGGTCAACTGACAAATATTGTGGAAAAATATTGATATGACTACAAATCTACTTCTGTATACAGGACATGGCCCTGATCATAAAGCAAGTTAGACGTTGTGATGTTCTGGACATTGCCTTGAGGACATTTTCTCTAACGACCTTAATGAATTCAAATGAAATACCCTTGGTGTAGAGTAACCACCAAAACAAGGGTAGAATATCCATGGATTTAGAGTAACCGTTTATCATTGGTGTTCTTCAGATGGTTACAGACTTATTCTGAGATATCCCAGACAACCTTTGCCTCCGTCTGAAAGTGCCCTCGTCCCCAGAGAGAAGGGCTGGGTATGTAAATTACTACAGTGAAGAAAAGGAGGGCTAAGCTTTTAAGGGGTTAAGGGGTGTCAGAAATATTCCACTAACACACACATGACTCCAGGCACTTTAAAAAAAAATTTTTTTCTCTTTTTCTCTCAATTTTGTCCCTTTTTTCCATCGCTCCCATCTCGTCGCTGGGCTTCCCTCTGTTCTGCCCACTCTATTTTTCTCTCTTTCTCACTCGCTCTCGCTCACAGGGAAAATCTTCCCAGAGCTGCATGAAATTCATTAAAAAGGAGAAAAGCTCTCTGGAAGACACCCTCAGTGCTTAATCCAGAGGAACAGCACCAGGCACCTGGATATAAAACACAATCCGGACCTTACCATCAAAGCCAGGCCTGAGATTACAAAGGATACAAAGCAGACAAGGCTCAAAGTTGTTTTTCCCCCTCACTGCTAAATGGCTGACTTCTCTGTTTTGATGCTGAAAGGAATGTACTTCCTGTGTGTCCTCTAGCCTCTTGTTGCTTTTCCGTCCTCCTCCCTTTCTTTCTTACTTTCTTCCTCAGGTGTGTAGTAATTATAATACATTCTATGGCCAAATATTTCTCTTGCACTCTTCTTTGGAAGGATTTGTATTGCAGATGGTGAGATCTGGTACCGTTGTCCAATTCTTCCCAAAGCTAATGGATTGAGCTCTACCATTCCAGAGAATGCAGTTCCACAGACCAGTGCCACATATGTATCTCTTGTTTGTAGTTGGCTGAAGTTTAACTCGTCTGTATGTTTTTATTCACTGTTTGAATTACCACAGAAACTCATTTGTAACTCAGAGTCATTTAATTTTGTATTAAATTTAGTCGGTTTACTTTCATGCATTTAACCGTCTACTGTATTTCCACCTGCGGTACGGTGACGCAGCAGGTAGTGTCGCAGTCACACAGCTCCAGGGGCTTGGAGGTTGTGGGTTCGATTCCTGCTCCGGGTGACTGTCTGTGAGGAGTGTGGTGTGTTCTCCCTGTGTCTCTGTGTGGGTTTCCTCCGGGTGACTGTCTGTGAGGAGTGTGGTGTGTTCTCCCTGTGTCGATGTGGGTTTCCTCCGGGTGAGTGTCTGTGAGGAGTGTGGTGTGTTCTCCCTGTGTCTGTGTGGGTTTCCTCCGGGTGACTGTCTGTGAGGAGTGTGGTGTGTTCTCCCTGTGTCTGTGTGGGTTTCCTCCAGGTACTCCAGTTTCCTCCCACAGTCCAAAAACACACGTTGGTAGGTGGATTGGCAACTCAAAAGTGTCCATAGGTATGAGTGTGTGAGTGAATGTGTGTGTGTGTGTGTCTGTGTTGCCGTGTGAAGGACTGGCACCCTCTTCAGGGTGTATTCCTGCCTTGTGCCCAATGATTCCAGGTAGACTCACCATGATTCCAGGACCCACCGCGACCCTGAACTGGGTAAGCGGTTACAGATAATGAATGAATGAATGAATGAATAATTTTCCACCTTAATAATCCAAAACATCAAAAGTACCCACCTGTGGAGCAGGGCAATAGAAAAAGCACAAACCGAGATGAGGATGTTGCTAAGTATGGAGTTCTCTATGTTGTCTAAAAAGCTCAAGCTGCCTTTTCACTGCTGTGAGCAGAGGGAGAGTAAGCCTAGCATACTGGACTGAGACAGTTTGTTTTTTGGGTATTTACTGACAATGGGGCTTTGTAAACACAGTAGACCGGTTTCGAGTACACAAAGAGACATGAGAGCTAGCAAATTATGAGGAAACATCGTCTGAATATTATAAAAAAAAGTTTATTATTACAATCGTGAATGTTGCCTTTATTAAGCCTAGTGTTTTAGGGGTTAACAGAGGGAATAAAGCACAAGAATTGAGGAATGTGATATCCAGAATAAGAAGGAGAAGCAGAAGGAGGAGGCTGTTTTGCTGCAATTATTCCTGAGAAACGTTGTAGTTGACAGTGGTAAAAAGAACACACACCTGCTTTTCACTCCATAACTCTCTCTTTTATGCAGCCTTTCTCTGAGGAACTAAGATTTACTCCCTCGTACCTTCCCCAAGCAATTAGGCTCTGAAACATCAAGGTGTCAGAAACTCATTAAAAGCCCTGGAGCC
Organism: Hoplias malabaricus; assembly: GCF_029633855.1. Classification (NCBI taxonomy): domain Eukaryota; kingdom Metazoa; phylum Chordata; class Actinopteri; order Characiformes; family Erythrinidae; genus Hoplias; species Hoplias malabaricus. Next base: position 4,967,357 of record NC_089809.1, read on the forward strand.
TGCAAAAATCACAGTATTTTCTCCAAATTTCTGCCAGGGTCCACCCAACAGATCAGTTCATCAGTTTATGGGTGTTTACAGTGTGACAGGTTTAAATGACACCTTAATCGCTTTGGTAACACTTGCTATGGATCCAGTATTCTTAATGTTTCATCAATAAAAGCATAAGGCACAATACAATACCTAATGACTGCTGTCATGTTAAATGGTGTTTTATGTTCATTGTACAACAGTACAAATATTGACCGTGCATTTATGTATTATGTACATGCTGGTGCCTGAGCACTATTGAAGGTAGTGAAATGCTGACTTCAAATGTCTGTGAGAACTGAGTACTTTCTTTAAAACAGGTGTGTTGGCTGTGCATTGGTGATAGATTTAGAAAAACACCTACAAGAAACTCTATGACATTCGAGCAAGAAGCTTCTGGGCAGGAAGCTGCTTTCAGTCTTGTCTTAATCATAGAAAAGAAAGCTTTTTACTGCTGTATTTCAGTCAGATTCTTGCATTTTTGTCCCTCATGTAAAACAAATTTTGATAATTGATACAAACTCTTGGTTTATCAGTTAAAACAGTTTTGAGGAACCGTAAATGATGCAAACCACAGGCTTTATGAAAGTGTGTGATAGAGCCCTGAACAAACTCTATGCCTGGTCTCCCCCAATTCCATGATTCTCAAAGCACAACCTGTTATTATTACACACTTCTGAAACACCAATGAAGCTCATCACACTTCAAGGAAGACTTTTTCTACCCAACTGGTAGCTACATTTTTTAAATAATGAGTATATGTGGTAATAAAAAGCCTGATGCAGATGTAACAGATACAGATTAAGCTGTAAAATGTTCCTTTAATCAACAGGTTTTTGCATCAACTGATTTGCTAGCCATTGTTGTGTGCGATTGTTGGACCCCAATCAGCTTTTCATTTGCTCCTGTACAAATTTGATACATTATCCTGACTATAAAAAATTATATTAGCCGTATAAATCATATGCCATGAAGTAAGCCTCGATTTATATATACATATATAAGAAAAAAAGGTTTTCAGTGAATTATTGCACAGTAAAGGTTAGCCTAGCATGTCCCCCTCACAGAATAAATAAAATGGCTCACTACCTCACACTCAATAAGTCAAGGTTGTACACTGAATAGTGTAGTATGGACAAAATGTCCCACAGGTTCTTCACCGGTCGACTAAAACTGTTCAGATGTTCTTCTCTGCTCAACTGAGCTGTGACTAGCTTTCCATGCTAGCTGTCTGTGTTTGTTAGAACAAATGTCAGCAGCTAAGCCAGCGCAAGCTAATGGGAAAATGTCCAAGGACTTTCAGTAGGTCCTCCTACCCAAGGTCTTGTTCATCCTTGCTGATGATCTTAGTTCAGGAATGATTCAGATCATGCTACTACTGCTAATAATGTTAACAGTGAAAGAGAAAGTTCCAGTAGAAGATGTGAATTTAAGTGCATGATTGTGACAGTTGGACTCAAAGTGTAAAAGATTAGCATGGCAGTTGTTGATGATTTCCCTGCTGAAACAAACAGGTCTAAATTGTTCTGAGGTGGTTTATGCTGGTCTGGTGCTAGTTTCGCTAGCATAGTCATGCTAGCTGGCTAACTTTTGCTGGTTTTAATTGTGTTTAACTAAAGTGCAACTCATATGAGCTCAAGTCCCTGAACAACCCAGTTTAACTCCATGGAGGTGCCTAGGTTTAAATCGGGTTTCATACAGATATGTCCAGACCAGTAAATGTCAAAAAGAACGTGAAGAAGAATGATTGGATAAAATGACTAACAGCAACTTTGAGGCAGCTAATGTAAAGAGAAACATGTACAGCAAGCTCTCTCTGGTAATTTCTGGTTTTGGCATCTATAAAACATTGCGCATAACATATTTTTATATCAAACTTAAAGGAGATTATAAACATCCATGAAATAATGGCCTCTGCAAAGAGCCTTTGAAAAGTTAATAAGTGCTGTCCAGTTGAAGTTTAATTTGAGCTGAAGGACTGTGATGGTGGTGGAGCGGTGGGGTCATTCAGGATTTGAGTTTAATCTCTTGGGGCCCTTGAGCGGGTATGAGGAAGGACAGGATGAAGAGTCTGGGATGGACACCGTCTTCAGTCCCATCTTCTTCAGAGATGTCTCGTCTGTGACTGAGATAGAGCGAGAAATCGAGGGACGGATGGAGACTATAGGAAGGGGGGATGAGGGTGAAAATATGGAAAAAAAAGAGAAAATGTTCATGGAAGTTGTAAAATGTGGCTCATAATTTACATTAACTCTTGTATTTTTCTTACATTAGTGACAAACCAGAATTTATATTTTAGTATAAAAATTATACACTGTTACAATCAGTTTGTAAATCAATTAGGATTAAGCATTGATCACTGAAACTTTAAGTGATTGTTTGTTTTTATACCCATTGAAGTTATTTACTTGTTTTCTAGTCTTTGCTATTTCTTTAAAATATTGACGCGAACTTGGAAGTACAGTTTTGTTAAAACAAACACAATTCTAGACCCCTCCCACAACACAAATTGAGGTGATCGGTGATGTCACCAGACTGTACTGCACCTTCTAAAGTGAACTGACATCACCAGAAATTTACTGCTGCACCATTTTATATGAATCGATAATTTGAGAAGTTGGTGAACAGCCTCATTTTTAGCCCCGTTTAACGGGAAATCGCGAACCTGATATCAACCTGCTGTTACCTTCATTGTCAGAATCTTACTGAAATTAACTTATTGGTCACTTTAGTACTTTTGTATGTGTTAAAAAAACTGGTGGAAGTAGTAACAGTGGCAGTGTGAAGTGAGTCGTTGCCTAGCAACCGGATCTAAGCGCAATGATACAGTGACTGTGAAAATAGTGCGCTGTTATCACAAACATAGCTGGAGCCAGCTATTGTATATCATTCTGTTGAGGGAGCTGCAAATGCACTGCTCTGTGTAGCGCCAGTGCTCCAGGAGGAGACGCTGCCAGACAGTTTTAATCATTATCTCAACAAGGTGGCCGTTGCTGACCACCCTGTGACTGCTGTCAGAGAAATCATTAGCAGTGTTCACTGTTACACTTTCACTATCAGAGGGCACACTTGCGCGTGCGTGCACACACACACACGTGTCATTAGCATAGCACAGCGTGGGAGGATGATTTATGCAGTGTGTGTGAGGGAAGCTGCATCACACACTTTATCACAGCAACTGTCACACAATAATCACACCATTCACATACTCCACTTTGTTCTCTTAACGGTGCAATTCGTTATTTTTACCATCAGAATGTAGCAAACAAAATTTATACATTTGACTGTTTATTATATTTTTTACATCTATCAAATGCAACTCACATGAGATGACGGGAAAAATAATTTCCGAAGTCCCTGAAATTAATGTATTTATGCTTCATAGAGCGGGTCCCTGACATGAGGACAGACATGTTGAAATATTAAAGGTAAAAAAAAAGCTTAGTGCAGATTCTATTACATCCAGGCCACAAGGGGCCAGTGTAACATCTGTTTAAGTTGTTTTATACAAGAAAATTGGAACATTGCTGTGAGAATCTGATGGCAGCCATGTGAGAATGTGATGTTGGATGATTCCAATTTATCCCATAAAACTGGACGTATACAAACCTCTTTCCAAACCACTAGCTATTCATTGTCCTGTTTTGTCTGACTCCAGCTCCTGTTTTCCACTTCCCCATTGTCCTCCCTCCAACTGTATCCTTTACTGAAAATCTGTCTCCTTTTCCTTTATCCTCCCTTCATCCCCCTCTCTGTCATTGCTACTCTCAATCATCTTTTACTCTTTTCCCCCTGGCCCTCCACCTCCCCCTCCTCCCGGCCACCACCCCCCACCCCCAACCCCTCCCGCTGGCCTCATCTCTTTGAGACGTTACCTGAGTCAGTTCTGTCGCACTTCAGCTTGTCATTGGTCTCCTGCTGCAGCTTCCTCTCAAAGTCCCTCACTTCCTCCAGACTCATGCCTGACACACACACACACACACACACACACACATATACATATATACATGAACACAGAAAACAACAGAGATTTGAATGTATTTCATGCAAATTTGTGCAATGGCAAAACACATTGCAAAAATAGTGATGGCTGAATACTGAATAATAAACACGTAATGGATGTCTAGAAGCTTTTGGCCAAACAGTGAATTCTGAATGCATTTAGGAAACAATATGGCCCAATGTTTCTAGACACCTACTCATCCAGCATTTCTTCTAAAAAATAAAATTGATTTTGTTCTCCCTTTTCTGCAGAATTATTTGTACTCTTCTGGGAAAGCTTGGAACACTGCTGTGAGGATCTAATTGCAGTCATGAGTGCAGAATGATTAGGATGACTAGTTGGATGATTAGTTCTGGATTGAAACTCGTCCCAAAGGTACAGTTCCACTGCTCTGCAGCCCAATGCTGGGGGGGGGGGCTTTATACCCTTCTAGCCCACGCTTGGCACTGAGCATCCCATTTCAATTAAGTACATCCATAGCTTTATTATTTTTATCTCCATGCACCCCAGACCTTATTATGCAAGTCACGATGCATGTCTAACACCTGAGGAGAACTGTAATATCACACTGTGTGTAGTGGCTGAGCCTCATCTGCACTGAGTTTTCATACTTCAGATTTATACCATCCACTAAAATCATTGTAGTTTAATAATGATACATTATAAAGCTTCATACTGACCATGCCACTCATCTATCCATGCCACGGCCTGCCGGTGTCCCACCAAGAGGATGTCCCGAATATTCTGTGGAGAACATCGAATGAGAACACACTTTATTGCAAAATGTTTGTAGACACTTTTAATAATGAGAGATTTTTTGGATTTCCTGAACATCCCATTAATGCCCTTCATTTCAGAAGAAACACGTAGTTTAAAAAAAAAGTGTTGTGAAATTCTGGTTCAGAAGCAAACAATGACTAGAAAATGTGGACACCACTTCAGAGAACTCTTGACGTGACTTGTGGTGGTGCAATGTCATCCAGATGGATTATGGGTAATGTAGTGTAGTGGGTGGTGGTTGAAATTGTTTTGTTTAGCACAGACAGCAATTTTAGAAAACACCATTAATTTTGGTCAATTTTGAGAAATCCAGCTTTGATCCAGAATCCCACATATGGGCATGACGACATAGGAATGACAGAACAGTACTCACACACCCTCAGTGGTCTGTTACTGTAATGCAACTTTATCCATGTGGACTGTGGGTAGTGGTGTACAGCTGGTGTAAACCTCTGGCTTAGAACGGTTTCTTTTGTTATTGATTTATTTCTCCAAAGGTGCCATTCATTTTCCGTAGAGAACCCCAGCCTAGACCCAGAACTCCAAATATGGGCATGACTAAATGGACATGGCTAAAGAAATCTATTGCTGTAACTAAAGATAATGTAATGTTATCCAGGTTAATTGTGTAATGTTGCATAGTGGGTAGTGGTGTGTAAAACAAGTGGAACACAGTGATTTGAAATGGCAACAAGGGCATTCCATATTTGTCACTGAGAAATACAGCTTAGAAATTCAGAAAATGGGCATGGCTGCAGAATGAGGACAACTTCAGAGGTTTATTGCTGTGACTGATCCAGGTAGATTTCTGTTGTAGAGATATACAGCTCAGACCCTGTATTTCTTATATGGGCATGAATACCTGGTCATACCTGGTAACTGAAGAACTATCCTTGTGGATTGTGGTTGGGGTGGTGTACCTTATGGATGAATTCTTCAGTCCGACCCTGGAAGCCATAGACCTCGAAACTGCACTGGACTCTCTTGTACGAGCACATGATAGGCCTGGTGCTGTTCCTCCAGCCATCCACCAGGGGGCCCCGGCCTGTCCTCTTCGACTCCCAGCTGCTCAGGTCCTGCAGGGTTAAACACCAACGTATTACCTGCTGCGTGTGCACAACACACCGAGAGTGAAAGAGATTACATTCTGTGCTGGGAGTGCATCTCTGTGAGATTGTGATCCTGCTGATAGTACATTTCTGCCTAATCGTGTGTGTGTGTGTGTGTGTGTGTGTTTGTGTGTGTGTGTCGTTTACTACCTCATTTGAGTGTTTGCCCTTTAGATCTGTTCCCCGCCTTGCCTCAGAAGCAGCAGGACTTTCTCAGGAGATTATAACAGATTCTACTGATATATATATGTGTGTGTGTGTGCACCTCTGTTTTTTTGTAGTGTTTTTCAGGAATCGGATCACTCAGAATGTCCAAGAAGCAGACACTGTCTCTGGGAGTGGGGACGTCTCCAAACACCTGCATACAAAAACAATCCACAGCAGAACATCACTTAAAGAAAAGTTGGGCTCGGTGTTTATACAGATTTGTAGTTTCCATCTCTTAAACTGGCAGCAAACAACAACAAAACCACCAAAGGCATTTTAAGTAAACTTAAATATTAAAAGTAATTATAGAAATAAAGTAAAAACGATAAATAAAGTACAGCTGAACGAGATGAAAATTCCAATCGTGTTGTAGTCACTGAATGAACTAGTTAATGAAGAGTTAAACAGAGTGGGCCATGTTTAAAACCGGTGTAGCATTGAATTTCCCTAACATCTAGTTCAATAGGGATCAGTGCAGTGAATATTTACTTATATAAATAATCTTTTAAAATGAACTGACAACCCATTTCCCCCAACATGGAACTGGTTCGGTTCCTGTTTGTGAATCTTATTTGGAACCGATTGGTGTGTTTCCACCAAAATGTATTGGTTCCCGATCCAGAAAATTTGTTTTTGGAACAAAAAACGTATTAGGTTCTTCAGTGTGAACTGTGACTGAATCTGTGGGTGTAACGAGCTAAAGAAGCTCCAGAAAGAGCACAGAGCCTACAACGAAATTCAAATGTAGTTTTCCACAGAGTGGAGCTGGACTGGCCATTTTCAGTGTGTTATATTGCCCTTTGTGGTACTCTGGGTAAAACACCAGAGAACCAAATTTGTGCTCTGTACTTTTTCATTTTGAAACGGCAAAAAAAGGATAACAGGATATTACCTGTTACTCAGTTTCTAATTTGGAAAAAAAACAGGGAAATAAAAACAGAAAAGTGCTCTGTCTGTGAGTCTTCTGGGGCTGTGGTCAGGGTGATTCAAGGTTGTCTACTTCTCACTCTTCATAAGCTCAGCAGAATGACTCTGGAAGAATTGTGTGTCGCTATGATCTGATTCCACTGTAAACAGGATAAAACACGACTGTGCCTTGATATTGTTTATCTCTGGCTCCGGCGCTGAATTCACTCACAGCGACGCTGGAACCCAGCAACACTCCCCCCCTGACGATCTACGTTTGGTTCTGATCAAAAATGGTGGTAATGGGGGCCAGTGTGATGTTTTAACATCAAATATAATGAAAATGTTGTTAGATAGCTCAACACACTTGGAGGAGAACTTTAAACGTTCAGATCCGCTAGTTAACAATCGCTAGCGTTGTTCTCGTGATAAGCTGAGAGGAAGGGTAAATAAGTTTTGGATTCATACAGGGGGTCCTTGACTTACGACGTTGATCCGTTCCTACGCTGCGTCGTAAATCGATTTTCGGTGTAAGTCGGAACATACTGTACGTAAATAACATACTGTAAGCACTTATCCTATCCTAACACCTATCCTCCTCGGTACTGATGCAAAACCGAAGTCGAAACAAGGCTTTATACAGTAAATGGGAGATGTGTCGTAACCACGAAACATCGTAACTCGGGACTGACGTAACCCGAGGACCTCCTGTATATCTCTCCCCCATTCAAAGCGATATAAGCTTAGTCTTATATGACTGGAAATCAATGCCCCACAAATTAGCATTGTGCTAACACCACGTTTCCCAAAGATATCTATAAACTTCATCTAAAGTACATCAGCATATCTGCCCTCCACAGTTCAAGACGAGTGATCATTTATTTATGCAAGCTCTCTGCACAATGCTAATTGCTAAAGAGCTTCCACTGTTTGAAGCTACATCACAAGCTCCGGTGCAAAACAAAAGAATCCAGTCGCAGACGCAAAAACACGTCTCGGTTGGTTGAATACTTAAAGTACGGGTGTGTAAAGCACGCACTGTGGAAGTCTGGGGGATATTTGCTTCTCTGAGCAGTGCACGATTTGCAAAACAAAGAGCAAACCCAAATCCACAGACGCATCACATGACGAACAGCGAAGAGACACAAGCTCAAGAACGGTGGCAATAAAATACTAATGTGAATAATCTCAGGTTATCATTGTTGTGTTGCAAGACAATCAGTTTACAGTCTATGAATTTTTAAAATACAATTAGTAAAGGTGGAAATGTTTACGTGTTAATAAAGTGAATAAACATCATAAATGATTAATGGCATTAATTTTTTAAAGCCGTGAGCATTTCGCTGTGTGTGTGTGTGTGTGTGTCATATTTATATATGAAATCTACACTCAGTGACAATATGATCTCTTTGTCCCTCTCTGTCCCTCCCTCTTTTCTCCCTCTTCCTTATTTCAGTGGTGGTTTTTGCTGGTTGCATGGACTCACAGTTTTGTTTGTGTTTTATTCTTTGTGTGTGTGGGTATGTGGGTGTGCGTCAACAGGCCAAGACTTGTTCATGGTCTGATCTGAATGCCTTTAATGAGAGAGGGCATCACTGACAGAACCCAAACAAACCTCAAAACACACACACCTCAGTCCAAATGACTTCACACTCTACATACCAGCCTCTCTCTCTCTCTCTCTCTGTCTCTCTCTGTCTCTCTCTGTCTGCCCCTCTCTCTCTCTCTCTCTGTCTGTCTGTCTCTCTCTGTCTGTCTGTCTCTCTCTCTCTCTCTCTCTCTCTCTCTCTCTCTCTCTCTCTCTCTCTGTGTGTCTGTCTGTCTGTCTGCCTCTCTCTCTCTCTCTGTCTGTCTGCCTCTCTCTCTCTCTCTCTCTCTCTCTCTCTGTCTCTCTCTCTGTGTGTGTGTATCTCATGATCCAACTAAACCTACATATGCTTTATGTTTGCAGACACCTGTTCATTCAGCATTTCTTAAATGAAGTGTATTAACTGGGAGTTTCTTTTACTGCATTAACAGCTTGTACTTGTGAGGATTTGATTGCATTCAGCCACATTCCAATGGTTAGAAGGACGATGAGGGCACAGCGTGCAGAAGCATATGCAACAGTAAGAGGAATAAAACTAACACACACACACACACACACACACACACACACACACTACTCACGTTCTCGCTGCTGCCGTTATCGTTCTGGAAATGTGTCTCTATTTTGACGAGGAGCTTCGGAAGGAAAGAACACTGGAGAGAGGGAGCGAGGGGGAGGGAGAGAGACAGAGTAGTGTATGTTAGGATGTTTAGAGAATGAAGACTATCAGAGTCAGGATTGATATATCTGGATACTTACTGTATACTCTGCAGGAAGCAAATAACAATAGACGAATGCAGGGTGTGACAGGAAGGAGGTCAGGAAAGAGAAAAAAAGGGAGGGAGCACAATATGGTTAGGAAGATAAAATACCATATTTAAAATGATACAATTGAAACATGAGACATATATCGACTTATGTAACATTTAGGGGCATAACATTCAGGTCAATGTTGATATGTATTTCTGGTCTGAATAAACTTCTCAGGCAGATTGGATATTTCTCTCCTCTGACACAGAGGTATGTCATGTGACTGACCAAATCATTTGGACACTTCCTCATGCAGTGTTTCTTTTGAAATAGTTTTCTTCTTGGGTAAACAGGTCTGACACTTGAACTCATTATAAAGGAACTGGATGGGACTCTATGAACCCAGATAACACACAGCTTTATATCCCTCTGGTGGACTCTTGGCATTGAGCACGGTGACCTCAGACTGCTGTGTGTACGTTTGAAATGTGTGGATGTAGCTGAACTGACCTGTAATGGTGTACGGATAAAAATTCCAGGCTTTTTCCGTCACATAGAAGATCATAGGAACAAACTTCTGTATCCATGAGGGCAACTTACTACAGATTCAGAGAAAGAAATCGTGTTAGGGCTCCTGATAAGTCAATATTATCCCACTGAGGCTGAGAGAGGGTTGTGTAAAATAAGGTGTGGTATCACTGAGCGTGTGCTGAGAAAATAGATACTGCAACATTTAAAAGTAGGGGGCATTACAACATATCGTTGCACAATAACGAGCTGTTTTTAATGCAGTGTTATTGAGAAGTATTGAGAGTGCATTAAATATTACCCAGAGTACTTTCATTTGTGTTTTAATCACAAGTCTTTCAGTGTCTTAACTCGGACACAACTGGCATCTGTTATTACACACTTTAGTAACTAACTAGCTGCTTATTATTGCTTTATAAATCAGTATTTATGAAGCATTTTTCCACAGCACTGTACAGCATTATTTATCAAATACACACCATAAAACTTCATGATACACATTAGACGCAGCATGAAAGATAGAAGATAGGGAGAGATAGAAGGAGAGACGGGGAGAGAAGGAAGGTGGGGGGGGGGTAGAGAGAGAGAGAGCGAGAGATGCACTTTGTACTGTACGATAAGACAGTAAAAATAGCTAGCTTTAGATTTACAACCACATGAAAAGAGTGATGGATGGATAGATGAATGAACTGATGGGATGGACACAAGAACAAAGAGGGGGAAAAAAGAGCTATAGATCAGTAGCGGATTGCTCATGTCTGACATTCTCGCTCTCCTCTTCTTCTCTCTCAGTTCTCTCTTACTGTATTTCTCTCTTCGTACTGAATCTCTCTCTCACCTGTCTTTCTCTGGTCTTTATCTGTCCCTTCTCTCTTTCTCTCTCTCTCTCTCTCTCTCTCTCTCTCTCTCTCTCTTACTTTCTCTCTCTCTCTCTTTTTCTTTCTCTCTCACCTGTATTTATCTATCCCTTCTCTGTATCTCTTTCCACTTTCTTTGGTCTTTATCTGTCCCTCCTCTCTCTCTCTTTCTCTCTCACCTGTATTTATCTATCCCTTCTCTGTATCTGTTTCCTCTCTCTCTCTCTCTCTCTCTCTCTCTCACCTGTATTTATCTATCCCTTCTCTGTATCTCTTTCCTCTTTCTTTGGTCTTTATCTGTCCCTCCTCTCTCTCACCTATATTTATCAATCCTTTCTCTGTATCTCTCTCTCTCTTTCTCTCTCTCTCTGTCTCTCTCTCTCTCTCTCTCTCTCTCTCGTCCCAGTGTCAGAGTTTGATTTGGACAGCTCTGGTGCATTGCAGTGAGTTTCAGGAGAATTAACAGATTATTTATTTATTAAAACATTTTTTATCCATTAAAAACCTAATGTGTTGCTCTTGTAGCATTCACTAAGACAGTAATGACTGAAGAAATTAGTTCTACTGCTGACTGTACGGACATTTATGGTTCATCACACTCCTTTTATGACTGTCTGTTGTGTGTGTGTGTGTGTGTGTGTGTGTGTGTGTGCGCTAGTTGATTTGAACATAGCCCTGAACAGTAGAAGCTCAGCCAATCCACATGAGAGTAGGGTAACACTATTTGTCCAAGTATTTCTGGACACATGTATTTGTGCAACTATTGAATTGTGTTACAATAAGGTCCTCTCTTTGTGAATGAGCTGGAGTGCCTGAACTAGCCGTCCAACATCAGGACTGGACATAACTAATGTGGGCGCAACATTTGGATATGTGTAATATAGCTATCAAAAGAGTAAAAGCTGTTACTGCAGCAGAGGGCCACAGCAAATTCACCAGTGTTAAATCAACACTATTAGTGTTAACACTGAGAGTGTTAAATTATTACACTAAAAGTGTTCATTTAACACTGGTGAATTTGCTGTGGAGGGAAAAAATCCCATTAATATCCTTCATTTTGGATAGAGGCGTCCCAAAACTTTTGGCCATGTGGTGTATATATTTTTGCACAGAATATTCAAGCACATCTCTGCTCTAGTTTACTCCGGCACGTCATATTTAAGTTTAGAAGGAAATCAGTGAGAGGGAAGTGTGTGTGTGTGTGTGTGTGTGTGTGTGTGTGTGTGTGTAGGCAGCTGTGGATCACACACCAATTAAAGGCTCTGAAGGCGAGTAATTACGGTCTTGAGGACTTTAGCACAAGGCTCCATCATCAGCCTTCATCAGCTACCTGACAGACTGACGGAGGAGAGGAAGGAGTGGTAATGAAGGAGTGAAGGAGGTGACGGAGGACGGAAAGTAAACTTTGGCCGGCGTGTCTTCAGAGTGCCAAATATAGCATACGCCTTATGTCCAAACATTTATGGACAACTGCACATCTAACTGGCAATACAAGTATTTATTAGGGAGGGTTTGATGACAGCCTCACACACTCATCCGCAAGATACTGGCTGGATCCAGTGTTTATATGGTTCCCTCAACCATTCTCCCACATCATCTTTGTAAAGAGAGCTCTGTTCGTCTATCAGTCAGTCGAGAGGAGCTCAGGCAACATCCTAAATAGCCCCATACTCCCTACATAGTGCACGCATGGTGCAGCAGGTAGTGTCACAGTCACACAGTTCCAGGGACCTGGAGGTTGTGGGTTCGAATCCCACTCCGGGTGACTGTCTGTGAGGAGTGTGGTGTGTTCCCCCTGTGTCTGCGTGGGTTTCCTCCGGGTGACTGTCTGTGAGGAGTGTGGTGTGTTCTCCCTGTGTCTGCGTGGGTTTCCTCCGGGTGACTGTCTGTGAGGAGTGTGGTGTGTTCTCCCTGTGTCTGCGTGGGTGTCCTCCGGGTGACTGTCTGTGAGGAGTGTGGTGTGTTCTCCCTGTGTCTGCGTGGGTTTCCTCCGGGTGACTGTCTGTGAGGAGTGTGGTGTGTTCTCCCTGTGTCTGCGTGGGTTTCCTCCGGGTGACTGTCTGTGAGGAGTGTGGTGTGTTCTCTCTGTGTCTGCGTGGGTTTCCTCCGGGTGACTGTCTGTGAGGAGTGTGGTGTGTTCTCTCTGTGTCTGCGTGGGTTTCCTCCGGGTGGGTTTTCGCCTTATTACACTACACAATGTGATTCTTTACCCCCATGACCCAAAGAGGTGGGGATTCTGTGCCTCTGTGTTGTGAGACTCTCTCCAGCGCAGAAAGAAGAGCTGTGTATAAATAAATTCACCATTCCCCTCTGTATACATTAGAGCTGTGGCACCCACATCAAGTGAAATCACATGGATACCTCTGGGACAAGCTGGAGTGGCATTTAGAAAATAGAAATAGAACTAATTGAATTAGCAAGTGTTCACAAATATTTGCCCATTCATGTTTTGTGATGAAGGAACCACTCACCTGTTGAGGTAAATGCGTTTCTCTGTGACTTGGCCAGGTCCGTATTGAGGGTGTGTGTCCGGTTCGTTTCGGACCACCTCCACCCCTTCACCACCACTGCTCTGCTCAAGACTGTGCTTACTGATCATATACAACTGTCCGATCTGGTACTGAAAGAGTGATAGAGTGAGAGGGCGAGGGCTGGTTAAATACATGTAAAATTTTCTTTCTGTAACAGCTTATCCTGTTCAGGGTTCCAGTGGATGTTCCGTGTTCCGGCACAAGGAAGGAACACCCCCTATACCAGGCTTTAAAAAAATATGACTGACATATTAATACAAAATTGTCATAACTATGGTCAACGTGACTATTTTCCTCTTAAGAATTTGTCTGTGTTGCTGTGCCTTTAAGTTTGATATGTAAATGCCCTCTGTTCTGACTGGCTGCCCTGTATTGTGTCTCCAAATGTACAGTAACGACAAACCTCATCACTTAAGTCTGAAAAGGCGGGGCTTAGTGGCTGTCGGCAAGGATGTGTGACGTGTAAAAGTTGATGTGGATGCGTGAAGATTTGCAGAATTGTGACTTCGCAACCCTGATAACCTCACCCTTTTAGCACAGGTTGGTTTTCAATTATGAATATGGACCCTTTAATGCTCTCATGGGCGGCATGGTGGCGCAGCAGGTAGTGTCGCAGTCACACAGCTCCAGGGACCTGGAGGTCTCGACTGTCTGTGAGGAGTGTGGTGTGTTCTCCCTGTGTCTGCGTGGGTTTCCTCCGGGTGACTGTCTGTGAGGAGTGTGGTGTGTTCTCCCTGTGTCTGCGTGGGTTTCCTCTGGGTGACTGTCTGTGAGGAGTGCGGTGTGTTCTCCCTGTGTCTGCGTGGGTTTCCTCCGGGTGACTGTCTGTGAGGAGTGTGGTGTGTTCTCCCTGTGTCTACGTGGGTTTCCTCCGGGTGACTGTCTGTGAGGAGTGTGGTGTGTTCTCCCTGTGTCTGCGTGGGTTTCCTTCGGGTGACTGTCTGTGAGGAGTGTGGTGTGTTCTCCCTGTGTCTGCGTGGCCCAATGATTCCAGGTAGGCTCTGGACCCACCGCGACCCTGAATTGGATAAGCGTTTACAGATAATGAATGAATGAATGAATAATACTCTCGTGTTTTTACAGTCATTTTCAGGTTGCCATGTTTGAAAGTGTGTAATCTCTCTGCTTGTGTTTGACCTCTCTTTTGACATGAATTCCTCCAAACATAAATCATTCAGGCTCTAGTGGTCTCCTCACATTCCGTCCCTTTTGTCGCCTCGTCCCGTGTGTTTTCCTTCTCCCAGTTCTAGATCGGACGCTGATGAACTGCAAGCAAAGTGTGACAAATCCTCCACTATGTGTGATGTATTACTGGACTGTTTGCCTTGAGCGCAGCATTTAAAAAACAGTCGTTAATCATCCTACCCTCATCAGCCTGCGCCAACACCGACTATGACACCATGCTCATGACGTTCATTACAAACGTCTCACCACACATCAGCTTCACGGGAGACGCACCACACTTTTATAGGAACATATTGTATCCATATTCCACAAGTGAACACAGTCACGCTTTGGTCAAAACGCCACAAAGATCCGCTCACAATAATGATTCGCTCGATGTTCACCCCGACCCCAGCAGGAGAGGAGTGAGGAGCAAAAAATCTGGTTTTTAGTTTCACTTGGTTCTCCTTCTTCTCCATTCAGGTTTTTTTTCCGCTATGATTGGCAAGATTCAGAAGAGGGAGCAGGACAACACTAAAGAGCCTGCACTCAACAAAAACAACTCGTTTTCTGATTAGGCAGCCCACAAAAAACTGACTGGGGATTGATAAGAGCTCCAGGCCCCCAAAATGATGTGCACATTCACTGAATATGTGGTTTTGTTTAAAGGAACACTAGGTAATATTTTGGTTTTATGCTCATGGGTCTCCCCCTAGTATAATACATTTTTATAGCACTGTACTGAAATAAATGGAGGCGGTGGGGGGTACTGTTCCTTTAAATTAAGACACAGCCCCTCTATTTATTGAGATATGGTGAGGTCATATGTTGAAAGAAATCACAGAAAACCAAGCAAACTCGACACAATTAAACATAGCTTTGCCCCCTCCATGAGCTACCCTGGTAAGATTAAATCTTATTCTGTACACAACATTTTTAACTCCCCAGGCTCCGTCGGTACTAAACTAAACAGCAGTAATGTTTGGAAACTGTAAACCTGAATGATAAAATATGATTCCACCAAGCCCTAATCCCAATAAAAGCCTGCGGTGAGTAGTGTTTTCTTTGGAACTCCCCTCCATAGTCTCCTGACAGGTTAACCGGTCAGACTAGTTTTGGGGAATAGCGAGACAAATGAAGCCAAGTACGTACACACACACACACACACATATTAGCATACTCACATGCACATAAACTGTGGACATTGGCAGTAATCTGAGGCTATTCTGGCACCACACACTTCTCTGGTTTAAAGTTTTACTCTGGATTATGTGTACATGGTCAAAGGCTAATCCGCTTCACACAGTGTGGTCAGGTTCAAGCGCTAAAGTTCACCTTAAATTAGCCTAGAGTGCAAAAAATTCACTGACTAATCAAATAACTGCAGGTTTTCCCGTGTTAACAAAGCAGAAAAGTCTTCATCTAAACCACCAAAACGATCACAAACTATTTTAAAGCAAGGGATTAGGTATATTTCACATTTTATTCTATAAAGCTCATTGACGAAAATTATGGACTGCTCCTTTAAATGAGAAAACTGATCGCATTATTGTAAACAAGTGTGAAATGCCCAGTTCCAGGGTCTTTCTACAATGACGGTGAATGGAACCAGACGTCCACTTTAAAAAGCTCCCCACAGAATGTCCTTAAGTGATTTTTGTTCCTACTCCCTGCGTTTCCCATCATCACCCTTCCATACGAAGCCCGTTAGCTGAGTTCTCTCTGTGTTGTAGACGTGGAGATGTCTGCCTCCATTCAGCATCACTGTAAAAACATCTGAGTCTGTACAATGAGTCTCTGAATGAGTTTGTTTGCCTCTCAGCTGCTAAATTATGCAGAAATTCTGGAAATATTGGAGGAATTCCCCTATGTAGTCGGCCCAGCGCTGATTAAACACACTTATTACCACCATAAGCTGCTTTAAACACGCTCCTCAGGTGGCCAAAGAAATTTACAGAATAAAACATAACAGAGCTTACCTCCTCCACAGTGAGTGGCATGCAGATCCTGTATTCTTTCATCAACATGGTGAGGTCTCTCTGTCACTCTCTTTCTCCTGCAATCTATCTGTACACTTTAACTGCCATGTTTATCTACTTTTTGTCAGCCTCAGGAAAAAATACACCTACTTTCTCACTCCTCTCTCTTTTCTGTTTCCAGTCGTTCCTTGTTTTCTCCTAAATCTCCTATTGCCCTCTCTTCTTTTTTCCTCTTACCCTCTCTCTCGCTCTCTCTACCACTCTACTGTACTCTCAGGCTTCTCTCTCTTCTCCTTATATTTATATATATATATATATCCCTCTTTGCGTTCACTCCCGATTCTCCTTTCAATATCTCTCTTCTCTCACTTTCTACACTTTCTCTCATTAAACCCTTGCACACTTCGTCCTGCAAATCTCTTTCCGTCTTCTGTTCCTGTCATTTACCGGCAGTTGTCTTGCATCACCAAGCTGAGTAATGAAACCCTTCTCCTATTCTTTCTTTATATTCCCTCTTAGTGGGCGTCTCTCTTTCAGTTTCTCTCTCTCTCAGGCATTTGTTTACTATGTGAAACTTGACCCACTCTTTGGCCCTGCCCACTTCTCCTTCCAGGCTTCTTTCGCTTCCCTCAAAATTCTTCTCCTTCTTTAAGCTTCTCTCTCTCTTTTTCTTTCTCTCTGTCTCTCTTCTGTCTCTTTCTCTCTCTCTTCTGTCTCTCTCTCTCTCTCTCTCTCTCTAACTGCTAAGCATAACCTTAAAAATGCCAAATACCTTATATATTTATTTACAGAGCAACGACCAAATATTTAGAGAATAAAGTCATTTTTTATTCATAAAACCCCCAAAAAGTTGGATATTTTTGACAATTGAGTCACAGTTACTATTTTGTTCTTGGTATAAAATGTACAATTTTTAAATATTGCCACTCGTTTCTTATAATGTTATGATTTATTCTACACTTTTTCCTAAAGTGTTCTCAAAATGCTATGGACTTTATCTCTGCACCCCTCCTTCCCTCCCTCCATTTTCTGTCGCACCTGAGATACTGTTTCCCACTAGTAACCTTCCACCTCTCTCTCTCTTTTCTCTCTCAGACCCATGCTCTCTCGCCCCCTCCTCCAGCTTAATCACTATCAAGATTGTGATTGTGCTCGTTCAAGTGAGAATATAAAGCTGTGTTCTCTAAGCTCAAACGTTTTTGAGTGGAATTTAGGTCACCAGAGCTACCTGCAGACAGTGTGTGTGTGTGTGTCTGGACTTGCCCAGTGCCAGAGGAACATTACTTACAAGCTCTTGCTGGAGCCCAGGCCACTGGGGAGGCTAAAGGAACCATGCTAACACGGCTAACCACTGTGACTGTTGCAGCTAGGCATTTGCTTTGGGACACAAATGTCAAAACTCTGTCATAAATACAGAAAAAATCCAGAACATTAGCTCATTCTTCAATGAATTTAAATTTTTGTATCGCTATGGCATTTTTTAAAAATCATTGGTGCCTAAGTTTCAGGTTAATTTATATGGGTCAAGTGCTTTCAAAGTAAAATATAAAATATATAAAATAGTAGAAGAAAAATATAAAACACACTTAAAGTTTCTTTACACAATTTGTATCCAACACACTTTTTGTCAGATTCAGATATTTTTGTCTCACTGTTAGCTAGCTCATTGCTCTTTGTACAACGAAAGAAAGTCCAGTGTTCGTATGCAGCCCTGGCTCGGCTAATGGGAAACAATCAAATCAGATCGGAACGAAGACCAAAACACCACTCCTGCCAATCAGCAGCTGGTGCATATGGTGAAAAGAGAGATTCAAGCTCTGGATCTCACCAGTTTTGATGCTATGTCTCTCTGTGTCGACTTGCTATCGCGTGCACTCCCTCAATCGCTTGCTCAGGCACAGACCTGAAACGGCATCTGGACATGTTTGGACGGTGGAGAGACCTCTGAAAGGCTTGAAAATTGAAAATGGATGTGGATGTTGCTCTATTCTTGCCCCACAAGTGTATAACATTTTATTTTCATATTTTAGTTTCATATGTAACAACTTTCATTACTTAAGGTGGAATGGGCTCTAAATTAGGGAGACGCTGCTCACTTTGCATAAAAGTAAACGCAAACTGAGAATGCTACAGAACTAGCTTGTATTACAAATGTGCTTCTGTGGTAATTCAAACAATGATTAAAAGTGTACAGACACGTTCAACTTTAACCACGAAGAAGCTACAGTTGGCTTCTCACGCAAGCATTCTGTTCCACTTTCAAAGGTGCAAAAAAAAAAAAAAAAAGCAACGCCTCTCTGGGATAGCATGCTAGCTAATCTACCAGCAACTTACATAAACATTTGAACCTTGAAAAAGATTAAACATTAAATTAAATGTTAAATATAAATGTTGTAACAAACAGTGACATATAATTTACTTTTTGTGGTTTCATACGGACCATTTGTGTGAAAGAGTCCAGGACAGATTTATATTCTGCTAAAAATTGAGTAAAACCCAGCTAGACTAAAGCTTCTGTTCACATTCAGTGATATAACTAAAGTTTCCAGAAGGTTCTAGGCATGTGAGTTGGAAATCCATTTTGGGAATTCCACTGAAAGTCCATAGACACTGAGTTAATGTGACATGTCAGGGCTTCACTAGCGCTTCTAAAGATTTAGACAATGGCAAAGCTAGCATGGCTTCATCTACATTTGGAAAACGAGTATCACTACAACACAAGCCCAGTTTCATTAAGGAAGCATGTTGATTATATTATTAAATGAGCTACAAATCATGGAGTAGTTAGGATTGGTTGTTGGTTTAGGACAGTGGATAATACTGCTGCATTAAACACATACAGACTGGGTCCTGCTTGGGCAGGAATGCCACATAAGCCAGGTCTATACTTCTTTACATATACCACGGTTTATCACTGGTTTATTTCTCCCTGAATTGTTTCTTTGATTGGTGGCTGAAAGTATTTTTAGCTGTGGGGTGGAGGAGGAATTTTTTTACTTTCTGTTTTTTTATTTCATCAGTCATCAGGCACTATCAACAATGTCACATGTTTGCGGAGGTGCCAACTTGCTTCTGTTTCTTTCCTGGTGTTCATTTGTTGTGGTAGTAATCTTTTGTCATTAGGAGCAGATTGATCATTTGTTATTGAGCTTTCCTTTTGAGAACTGATACTTAAGATGATTTTTAAGCATAAAATGGTATTTAATGTAGTTGTTTTAGTGAGATTTCTGTTTAAAATACTGCAGTAATTTTAATTTAAGTTAATTTAAGTTAATTTTTTTTTACAAATATTTCATAACTACAATCTAATGGTATGACCCTTGTGAAACTCTTAGCATTCGGTTACATTTTGAGGCTAAGAAATTATGGACAAATGCTTGTTCAGCATTTCTTCTGAAATGAATGGTATCTGAAAGTTACAGAAGCTGTGTCCTAATTGCGCATTTAATACTAATTCCTACATAGTGCACCTCATAGATCATAAATCTACTACTAATACACCCAGACAGTGCACTGAATGTTAGACAGAGTGGCGTGAAGCTTATTTTAAATATAAATTATTTTATTAATGTTGACAAACAGTGCTGTGAGGAGTTTGGTGTGTTCTCCCTGTGTCTGCGTGGGTTTCCTCCGGGTGACTGTCTGTGAGGAGTGTGGTGTGTTCTCCCTGTGTCTGCGTGGGTTTCCTCCGGGTGACTGTCTGTGACGAGTGTGGTGTGTTCTCTCTGTGTCTGTGTGGGTTTCCTCCGGGTGACTGTCTGTGATGAGTGTGGTGTGTTCTCTCTGTGTTTGCGTGGGTTTCCTCCGGGTGACTGTCTGTGAGGAGTGTGGTGTGTT
The DNA here is from genome assembly GCF_029633855.1 of Hoplias malabaricus. Classification (NCBI taxonomy): domain Eukaryota; kingdom Metazoa; phylum Chordata; class Actinopteri; order Characiformes; family Erythrinidae; genus Hoplias; species Hoplias malabaricus. The sequence goes on from NC_089809.1 coordinate 4,987,626, forward strand.
CTCTCTGTGTCTGCGTGGGTTTCCTCCGGGTGACTGTCTGTGAGGAGTGTGGTGTGTTCTCCCTGTGTCTGCGTGGGTTTCCTCTGGGTGACTGTCTGTGAGGAGTGTGGTGTGTTCTCCCTGTGTCTGCGTGGGTTTCCTCCGGGTGCTCCGGTTTCCTCCCACAGTCCAAAAACACACGTTGGTAGGTGGATTGGCGACTCAAAAGTGTCCGTAGGTGTGAGTGTGTGAGTGAATGTGTGTGTGTTATCCTGTGAAGGACTGGAGCCCCCTCCAGGGTGTATTCCCGCCTTGTGCACAATGATTCCAGGTAGGCTCTGGACCCACCGCGACCCTGAACTGGATAAAGGTTACAGATAATGAATGAATGACAAACAGTGCACCATTTTAGCACAGAAACCATTATTTTATGACCTACACTTTGCACTACACAGTGTGGGTGAAGTGTTGTCATAGCAACAGTTCATCGCATCCCGTTAATAGGAAATGGTAAGAAATGTATGTTAACATTTTGTGTACTAGCCGGTTGAACTCACACTCTTAAGGTTAGTGTATAGTGCTACTGTGTAGTACACAACTGGGACGCAGCCAGAGAGTAACAAACGTTACTGTTCTGGGAAGCACTTTTGTTATCTGTTCCATTTCTTTTAGGATTTTATGGCATCCACAAGAGATGCTGGTGCTGGATCAACTCTTGCAGTCCAGCTCTTCTCAAAAATTTTGGGTAGAGCCCCATAAGGGAATAGAGTGTCTCTGCTATGGCGCCCAATGCTGGTGGTGCTTTATACTCCTCAATGTTCACTTGGCAATAGGCATGGTGCTCCAAGATTGTCCCAATTCATTTTATGCTTTTCTGTGGCGATTATACACAGTGATTATATCCTCGTTCACAATGGTTGCACCTTAAAAAAGCTGGATTTACTACCTTTAACAGTGTTCACAAACATTTGGACATTTAGGGCATGTTTTTTCCAAAGATTAGATCAGTGTTGTTGTTCGGTTCAGTAAGAGCTGTACGGGACCCTGCTTTATCATTCAGACTTCCACACTTTCCAGGAAACTTCAGTCAGTTTCCCAGCATGCTTTGCTTCAGGCGTGCTGCTTGGGGAACCAAGACTTCTGCAGAGCAAACACACACACACACACACACACACAGAGAGAGAGAGAGAGAGAGAGAGAGAGAGAGACTGTGTAATGAGTCACAATGCAGGCTGGAAAAATAGCATAAAACATTGAGGAAAATTGATTTTGCAGCTGCTCTGTTTGATTTCATTGGGAGCTACAGACTTTTCTTCAAGCTCCAACTCTATTAAAGATTAAAAAATGTTTTAATTTCTATTAAAATATGTCAGTTTTTTTCAACTGGTAATATTTCATATATTTACAGCTTTAATGAAAAAGGTAAAATACTTTAAAATATCTACATTTATTAAAAATAAAGTAGCAATTAGTCAGTTTTATCATCAAAAAGTAGAAAACAATATTTATGTGATTATTACTTATTTTTAGATTTTATGTGCAACATGAGAAGAGGAATGTAGCTGATATTTAATTCCGTAAAAACCCAGTTTGTACTTGTGGGTTCCATACATGGCACAGCCAGGTTTAATATGCTTTAAACACCTCCAGGCCACTAGGTGTCAGTATCAAAAATATTTTGAGAAAATGATCATTTAATAATAACAGCTGACCTTTACATTGTGTGAAGAATTCAGATTGATTTGTTAGTAATTAATCTGATGAATAAAGCCTTCAGTTCAGCTCCTGACAAGATTCAAGAATTTTCATGCTTTTGTTTCCAGCTGAAATATAGACAAATTTAGTGTATTACTTAACAAGGGCAGAGTTTAAAAAAGAAAGAAAAAAAAAAGCTTTTAGGCTAAATAAAAGGAACAAAAATTGCAGACACATCTTTTAATTCCCAGAAATCTCTGAGTGTTTTCTCATTGCTACACTCTTGTGGTGTCATAGAAACACAAGGCTACATGACCACTACAAAAGCCTTTCATAGCAAGTAATGTTTGTTGGAATATACCAGGGGTCGGCAACCTTTACGACTCAAATAGCCATTTGGACCCGTTTCACACAGTAAAGAAAACACTGGGAGCCACAAAACCCTTTTGAAATTTTACATGAAATAACACTGCGCATGCCTTTGTGCTATGTGTAAACAAACTATACTGTGTTACATTTATGAAATTAATGAACGACTACAGAAAAATGAAATAACAGTTCATGTAGTAATGAAAAAAACAATACGCCAAACTTAAATTATCCACTTGCAGCAAACAAAAATACTGTCCTCTCTCTGCGTGCCGTCATTATTTTACTGGCGCCATGCAGTCAGCGGTCAAAAAGTTCAAGAAACCGCACACTGGCGAGTTTTGAAGTGTATTAAGAGCGACAAAATATTTTAAATATTAAAATATTTTAGATGTTACAAGATCGCCATAATCTTCATAGAATTACATTTTGGAAATGAATTAACCAAAATAAATACATTTTAATTAAATACTCAGTAGTTATTTTCAAAAGCTGAGCCGCATCAGAGGGATCAAAGAGCCGCAGGTTGCCGACCCCTGGAATATACCTATATAGATCTTAATGGCATGGTATTTAGGTGTCCTATAACTTCATTATTCATTCATTCATTGTCTGTAACTGCTTATCCAATTCAGGGTCATGCCGGGTCCGTAGCCTACCCGGAATCACTGGGTGCAAGGTGGGAATACACCCTGGAGGGGGCGCCAGTCTTTCACAGGGCAACACACACATTCATACATTCACTCACACACTCACACCTACGGACACTTTTGAGTCGCCAATCCACCTACCAACATGAGTTTTTGGACCATGAGAGGAAACCGGAGCACCCGGAGGAAACCCACGCAGACACAGGGAGAACACACCAGTCACCTAGAGGAAATCCACGCAGACACAGGGAGAACACACCACACTCCTCACAGTCACCCCGAGGAAACCCACGCAGACACAGTGAGAACACACCAGTCACCCAGAGGAAACCCACGCAGACACAGAGAGAACACACCACACTCCTCACAGACAGTCACCCGGAGGAAACCCACGCAGACACAGGGAGAACACACCACACTCCTCACAGACAGTCACCCGGAGGAAACCCACGCAGACACAGGGAGAACACACCACACTCCTCACAGATAGTCACCCGGAGGAAACCCATGCAGACACAGGGAGAACACACCTCACTCCTCACAGACAGTCACCAGGAGGAAACCCACGCAGACACAGGGAGAACACACCATACTCCTCACAGACAGTCACCCGGAGCGGGAAGCGAACCCACAACCTCCAGGTACCCGGAGCTGTGTGACTGCGACACTAACCTGCTGCACCACCGTGCCGCCACTTTATTAGCATTAGTTTATGTAAAATATTTTTTATAAAAAAATCTTTTCTTAGTAATATGCGGTTCATGGCCACGTTAAGTGGCTATAGGTACCAGACTCTACCTCGCAATTCACGACTATGGCTGCATTATGTAGGGGTCATGTAGTGCTATGTGCTACAGTAAAGTAAAAATAATGGTAAGTAACTGTAAGCTTCTAGTATTTCTATTAGAATGCTGAAGGCATATTAAAAGGGAACTAGTGTTTTATAATCTCATACTTTGACGTTTAAAGATTTAATTTGACAGTGATGAAATGCTTGATAAAACTACATCTAGGGTGGAGGAGAAATGTTTTACTTTCATTTTCAGCTGATACTGAAAATGACTGGATTTATCGTCAAGCCACTATAAACATATTGTACTTTTACTTTCATCTCTTTTCATCTTTGTCTTGAATTAATCTACATTTTTCAGTTCCTCGTTCTTTTTTTCATTGATTTACTTTTGTACTTTATTATATTGTGGGGATTCAGCTCCTGATCTGCTTTATTGCTGAGGTATTGAATGGTGCTCCATCACTCTAGAGAATGCAGTTCTACAGCTCCACAGCTTTATGCAAATTGGGAACAGAGCATAATGCAGTTGTGTCATTGTCTCAGTCAGTTTGAGAGGGCTTTACTTACTGTGTCATTGCAGCTACTTTTCTTTCCATCAAGAACATGCAGTGGCCACAGATGAACAATGGCTATGACAAGCCTGTATGCCTTTGGGGCTAAGCTGGAGGCCTGAAATTTTGAGGTCTTGTTTTAGATTCAGAGACAATCCTGTTGCTGCATGTGTTTTCAATCTACTCATTCAAATACATATTCAAATAGAGGATGTGTGGGATCATGTGGTTACACCTGTACTGCCCAGTGAGCAGGGAAAAGTAAATAATATGTTACTGGCTTTCTTGTCAAATCTCCCTTTGTCCCAGCAAGATGAAGCCTGACGCCACTGTGGCACATACATACTATAAGATCTTAACTAGTTATTGACAGCCTTTCATATGGAGCCCCTACGGTGACATGGTGGGTTTATTTAGCAAATCGTGGCCACTATATAGTATTTTGAGGCCAGGCAATAATATATTGAGACCATGAAATAATATTTCGAGGCCACGAAATAATATTTTGAAACAACTAAATAATATTTTGAGGCCATGAAATAATATATTGAGGCCGCAAAATAATATATTGAGGCCGCAAAATAATATATTGGGACCATGAAATAATATTTTGAATCAACTAAATAATATTTTGAGTCAACTAAATAATATTTTGAGGCCATGAAATAATATTTTGAGGCCACGAAATAATATATTGACACCACAAATAATATTTTGAGGCCATGAAATAAAATATTGTGGCCACAAAATAATATTTTGAGGCAACTAAATAATATATTGAGGCCACAAGATAATATTTTGAAACTTGGACCAAGGGACCTGCATTTGCAACACACAATTTTGTTTGGCATAGCAGCTGAACAACCACACAACTAACCTTTGAGATTAAGTCTAACACCAGATTGCAGTTGGTTAACATTAATGCATGCTGCCTTGAGGTTCATGGATGACATGAAAAAAGCAGCACAAATTAGAGAACTTTCTCTGGGAGAGATATATGAAGGAGAATCAAATAGCAAAAATGGTGGAAGACAAGGTAGGTTTGTGCAAGTTTTGTCAGGGTGCGCTGTCATTTTGTGTCCTCAAAATACTATTTTGTGGCCTCAATATATTATTTTATATTTAACGTAACTTTATTCTTTCATTTTTACTTTATTTACGTTATTTACAAGTTTCTGGCCACTTATAAAATGTGTTCAAAGTGCTGCCCATTGTGTTGGATTGTCAATGCAACCCTCTTCTCCCACTCTTCACACACTGATAGCAACACCGCAGGAGAAATGGTAGCACAGGCTTCCAGTATCCGTAGATTCAGGTGCTGCACATCTTGATGGTAACTACAGATACTGGAAGCCTTTGCTAGCATTTCTCCTGCGGTGTTGCTATCAGTGTGTGAAGAGTGGGAGAAGAGGGTTGCATTGACAATCCAACACAATGGGCAGCCACTCATCTTGGAAAGTTTCCCCCATATACTAATGTGCCACAAACAGGAAGTTAAAGTGTATCCATATAAATGGCCCACCCGGTACATTTGTTTTAATGCTAACTTATCATTTGACCAAATTTGGCCACAACAAACTTCCATAATTCACAGAGGCTAGTGAGGTATTAGCAGTGCTATCTAGCAACGTAAACACAGTGTTGCTAAGGTTGAGTTCAGAAGGTAGATTACACTTTATTGAAACTGAAATAGCATAACTCTCTCTCAAACTGAGGAAACTGGAACACCCGGGGCTCAAAAACCCTCCTTGATCTCATGATTCACTCACAACAACGTCACGGTAGGGAATAAAAAAAAACAACAAAGATTTGCCACCGATGCTGACTTTAAGGAGTTTAAGGTGGAACTGTCGCTAGGCGGTGGGCTGACTCATGAGTGGAGGTAAGCCTGCTACGCTACATCCCCATGATTTGTCCAAAATATCCAGACACTCAGTTGCCTGCAGCTGGAACTAAATGCACAGCTGGAAATAGACTCACGCTCATGTCTCTGCTTGCCCTTCTCTTCTCTTTCCTCGATGATAATTACCTTCATTTGAATGTATAAGACACAACAGGCCTTCAAGACACCTCAGGCATATTTAAATATATCGATTTTTACACAGAATTACTCATAGCACTTCATCAGCTTTAGTCAAAAGGGCATTCTGACCTAAACCTTTTGTTGCTGTTTAATACAATATTATATTTATATTTCATTATTTAATTTCTATTTCATGTTGCCATTATTCAGGGCCCTCTCACTACAGTAAACAGCGTGCATGACACAAATACTTAACCCATCTACAGGGAATCCCTGGGGTTCTGACAAATCCTAACCACCAGTTAAGCTAGCGATAAATAGCTTAGCGAATACGACCAAGCTAGTGTTACTATAACTCTCATTAATATCATCGAAAACAGAAATTCTAATTCCATTCAGCACAAAATGGACGCCAAAGGATAATTTAACCCTTTCAGACTCAAAGCCAACTTATTTTTCAACAGGTTTGTTCAGTTACTTTAAGGTGCACCCACTGCTGACAGCTTAATTTGAATTATTTTTAACAAATAAATCAGAAACTATCTGAGGTGCCTAGAAATCTAGAAATCAATCTATATGTGTTTAAATAGCCTCAGGAGAAATGGACAACCCCTTCTCTAAAGGCACAGCAACAGAGAGAAAGAATTGGGGAAACAAGATTGTGTTTGTTATTTGATAAAATAAAAGAAAAAAAGAGCCACAGTTGCTTCGACTTGATGTAGAAATGACATTTTGTTTCAACAGAAGACACAGAAACACTCCCTGAGCTGAGATAGTTTTACACTGGCGACTTTCCGGGAATCAAATCAAGTATAAAAGTCCCAAAGTTTGACGTGGCTGTGATGTGCCAGGGTTATGCAGGATTTTAAAGGAGTTGCAGCATATTTAACACTCAGACATGGCAATTAGGCTCTGCTGGAGACATGCTAGACTGACCTCTGCAGTCTCTTTGTAGTGTTTCAGTGACAAATCCTTGAGAAAAAAAAGGGAAAAAGCTACTTACAACAGGAGTGAGAGAGAGAGGGGAAAAAAAATCCAAAATCCACCCAGAAGACAGATGAGAGCAGGGTTATTTTTCCTGCTCCAGTAAATGAAATTCATAAATTCAAGCTCCTTGCTGTAATTGATTTTATTTCCCTTGATGATAAGAGCGTCTGGTCTTATTGAACAGGTTTCGCCGCTGATCAAATCAATTCCACTGTCATCTTTTTCACAAGCGTTATGTCACTGATGTAACAAGGCTCCAGCCAAGCCACTGTCAAATGCCATGAGCCGCTCTAGTCTTTTTTCGCTCTCGCTCGCTGTGTCACTTCACCTCCATTTATCTCTCTGTCATCTGACATACGGATGATGTCGATTGGACTCGAAGCGACAGAGCGGTTATAAAATGCTTACGTCTGGTTATGTCAGGTATCGTGGTGTGCTTACGAAGCTGTCTTGTAGAAACCCACCTAGACTTGTCTGTTGGACGGAGGAAAGTTTAAAGAGGAATTCCACTGCTTTTCTCCCAAAATGTGCATGAATTGTGGCCATGAAATATAGTGTAGGGGTATGTGTAAAGACTAAATATTCATTCATTCATTCATTATCTGTAACTCTTATCCAGTTCAGGGTCGCGGTGGGTCCGGAGCCTACCTGGAATCATTGGGTGCAAGGCAGGAATACACCCTGGAGGGGGCGCTGGTCCTTCACAGCGTGACATACTCGCACCTAAGGACACTTTTGAGTCGGCAATCCACCTACCAACGTGTGTTTTTTGAACCGTGGAAGGAAACCTTAGCACCCGGAGGAAACCCACGCAGACACAGAGAGAACACACCACATTCCTAACAGACAGTCACCTGGAGGAAACCCACGCAGACACAGGGAGAACACACCACACTCCTCACAGACAGTCACCTGGAGGAAACCCACGCAGACACAGGGAGAACACACCACACTCCTCACAGACGGTCACCCGGAGGAAACCCACGCAGACACGGGAAGAACACACCACACTCCTCACAGACAGTCACCCGGAGGAAACCCACGCAGACACAGAGAGAACACACCACACTCCTCACAGACAGTCACCCGGGGGAATCCCACGCAGACACGGAAAGAACACACCACACTCCTCACAGACAGTCACCCGGAGGAAACCCACGCAGACACAGAGAGAACACACCACCCTCCTCACAGACAGTCACACGGAGGAAACCCACGCAGACACAGAGAGAACACACCACACTCCTCACAGAAACTCACCCGGAGCGGTACTTGAACCTACAACCTCCAGGTCCCCATCTGCTGCACCACCGTGCCGCCCAAAGGCTAAATATTCCTGCTCCAAATTTTTCCACCCTTTTTTTCCAGGTTTTCGCACCTGGTGCTTCCTCTAGTGTAAGTCACATTTACAGCATTGTACTGATATCAATGGTGAGTTGGGAGGTTTCCTACCCTTCTCCAAAAGATACATAGTAAAGTTTCTGCAGTGCTGAGCCCGGAGTAGCAATGACAGACGCTCTATTCTCCCTTTTACAGCTCACTGAAGCATCACAATGATTTTAAAGCTGTAATTTTAAAGTAAAAATATTACGTAATGTTCCTTTAAGTTTACATGTGATACACACCGTATTTATTACAGCACTGGATTAACAGCAGCTGGATTAACGTTAACTGAGTGAACCTCAGAGCCCCTACGTTTCTTCTATATCCTCCAAATGAATGTGATTTTGCAGCTATTTTGTTTTTTTAATTTCAATAATTATAAAGTGTTGAGTTTATTTATGCTGCATTCTCGTTTTATTTCCCAAGTGAACGCTATGGGGAATCTTTTCCAAAAGAGCCATTCTTTGACTTCGGACGTGTCCTGCTAGCTCCCACTTATATCTTCAACACCTTCAGAACTCCTCTAAAGCAGACAATACAGCTGCAAAAAAAAGTGCTTCAGCCTTAGGCCAGAACATGTGACAGGTAGCCATTTTGCTCTTTAATGAAAGTTCCTGTAGAAAGAGGAAGTGGAGTGTGGGGTGAGTGAGTGAGGTCTATTTTGTGTATATTTCATTACATTTAATGCTTTACTAAATCCGCACTGTCCATGGAAAAACATGCATCTTGTCTTTTGTTGATTTTTACATTGTTTGAACACAGCAGCTGTCCTTCACACTGTGGGAAAATATCACAGTGTGAATGAATAGACCAATAGAAACGTTATAAAGCTACCTGGAATAAATAGGTTTTACATTGACTTCCATTGAAAGTTAAGAAGGTGTCCTCCTCCTGTAAATTTATTATTTTGGAGTTACGTGTTTCTTTGTGGAGAGCAAGAAATTTTTGATTTTTAAAAGTATTGAATATATATGATTAAATGTATTTCATTTGATAAATATATTTTCATTGGATTAATAAAAAATACATATTTTTTAAAAGATTATTCATTCATTATCTGTAACCCTTATCCAATTCAGGGTTATGGTGGGTCCAGAGCCTACCTGGAATCATTGGGCGCAAGGCGGAAATAGACCCCAGAGGGGGCACCAGTCCTTCCCAGGGCAACACACACTCACACACACATTCACTCACACCTACAGACACTTTTGAGTCGCCAATCCACCTACCAACGTATGTTTTTGGACTGCGGGAGGAAACCCACCCAGACATGGAGAGAACACAACACACTTCTCACAGACAGTCACCCAGAGGAAACCCACGCAGACACAGAGAGAACACACCACACTCCTCACAGACAGTCACCCGGAGGAAACCCATGCGGACACGGGGAGAACGCGCCACACTCCTCACAGACAGTCACCCGGAGGAAACCCACGCAGACACAGGGAGAACGCGCCACACTCCTCACAGACAGTCACCCGGAGGAAACCCACGCAGACACAAGGAGAACGCGCCACACTCCTCACAGACAGTCACCCGGAGGAAACCCACGCAGACACAGGGAGAACGCACCACACTCCTCACAGACAGTCACCCGGAGGAAACCCACGCAGACACAGGGAGAACGCACCACACTCCTTACAGACAGTCACCCGGAGGAAACCCACGCAGACACAGGGAGAACGCACCACACTCCTCACAGACAGTCACCCGGAGGAAACCCACGCAGACACAGGGAGAACGCACCACACTCCTCACAGACAGTCACCCAGAGGAAACCCACGCAGACACAGGGAGAACGCACCACACTCCTCACAGACAGTCACCCGGAGGAAACCCACGCAGACACAGGGAGAACGCACCACACTCCTTACAGACAGTCACCCGGAGGAAACCCACGCAGACACAGGGAGAACGCACCACACTCCTCACAGACAGTCACCCGGAGGAAACCCAGGCAGACACAGAGAACACACCACACTCCTCACAGACAGTCACCCAGAGGAAACCCACGCAGACACAGAGAACACACCACACTCCTCACAGACATTCACCCGGAGGAAACCCACGCAGACACAGAGAGAACACACCACACTTCTCACAGACAGTCACCCGGAGCAGGACCAGAACCCACAACCTCCAGGTCCCTGGAGCTGTGTTACAGAGACACTACCTGCTGCAGCCCTGTTTCAATTAGTGTTGTATATATATGGTGACATTTTGCTACATTGACAACCACTGTAAAGAAATGCCTCTACAGTCAACCACTTCACACAATCACACTCCCATCACTTTGTTCACATTTCAACCACAGAACATTAAAAAATATTAGTGGAATCCACCAATAATCAGGATTTTTTTAATTTTGAAAAAGTGGTGAAGCCCCGCTCATGTCTTTTAATGTTTATAACAATGTGCATTCCCTCTCTGGACAAGTTCTGTTGATCTCCAGAATGTATGCAAATCTTGTGATTGCTACCCTGATCGGATTTAGATGTTTATGGATGATTGAAGGTATACACCGCCTATTTAGATCGGATTAGGCTCAGGCAGATTACTCTTAATACGATTTCTATGATTTATATGCTCATATGAAGGATCTTGACAGATTATTAGTGTATTATTCAGCTCAATAGAGACATATCAAGTGTCACAGTTTCACAGCCATTATACTGACACCTAGTGGCCTGGATGTGTCAGAGTTTCTGTGCTAAATTTCCAACATGGCCACCCCATATGGAGGATTCATTCTGGGACGACATAGTAATTCATTTCTTGCAGATTATAGGTAGCAAAAAAAATAAACAATTAAAAAATTTTCTTCCTATTTGTGGTGGTAGAAAATACTTACTGCTCCTTTAAAGTGTAACGACACAGTGTTAGCCAGAAGCTAGTTGTCCCGGAGAGGTACTTAAAGAGCTGCAGTATTCATGGCACCTCAGAGCTGATCTGATTATTCCAGGTAATTCATCTCTCTGGAGTGCAACCCCCTCCCTCGCTACATTTCTGATTAAAGAGCAGAGACCACCTCCTGCTGGACACTCCCACCGTACAATCAAAGGGCTCCATCGTCGCCCACTGTGATGGATATCTGTCTCAGGGATGGGGAAATGTGTGCTGCAAATCTCCTCCAACTTAATGAAGTCTCCTCCAACTAATTGACTTTAAGTCTGGGCCTAAATGGCAGAAAAACTTCATTAATCCTCCTCTTTACAACAGTGCAATCGGTCATTTCCAAAGTCCAAAAAAAGCAGCAGTAGTTTCAATGATTTTTGTATGATTTTTTTTATAGACTTGCTACAATACTCGCCACCTCCTGGTTTCTACACATTGACCATTCTCTCAGCTCCACAGCAGCACTTTGTAGTTATGTAATTACAGACTGTAGTCTATTTATTGCTCTGCATATTTGTTTGCCCATTTTAACCATGCTCTTCAATGTTCGGGACCCCTATAGAGCAGCTGTGATCTGGGTGGTGGATCATTCTCAGTGCTGCAGTGACACTGTTGTGCTGGTATGAGTGGATCAGACACAGCAGTGCTGCTGGAGTTTTTAATGCCCTCAGTGTCTGGACTGAGAACAGTACACCGACCAAAAATATCCAGCCGACAGCGTCCTGTGTCACTGATGAAGGACTAGAGGACGACCGACACACACTGTGCGGCGACAGACGAGCTTAAAAACTCCAGCAGCACTGCTGTGTCTGATCCACTCGCACTAGCACAACACACGCTAACGCTAAATGTAATGGAATATTTACCTCATAATCCATTTTATACACCACAACGTAGCTCACGTATTAATAATATTATTATCTCTTTCTTTATTTTTTTAACCAGTTTTCTTCCAAACTTACTCCGTTGTTAATTCCATCCCATAACTTGGACCGCCGCCCCAACACACTCGGAGGAGACTGCTAAGTGCCTGGATATTTTATGGCAGCTACCCGGCGCCCGCCTGACTAGCACTATGCTTGTACTATGTGTACGATGACAATCATCCAGACAGAGTGAGACTAATTGTGTTCTATTAGACTCCAGATGACGGGCCCAATACTTTTGCGGTGCCACTCAGGAGCCCAAATGTAGACATTTTTCTCGTTCATCTTTGCTTTTATTGCCTTAATAAACCCTGATTATGACTGTCATGTGGAGAAACAGCAAACTGCACTGAGCAGAAATGAGAAAACCCACTGCACTCTACTGTCCTAAATATTGTTGGGTTGAGAATTATTCTCCCGCTAAATGGGGTTAAAATGAACAGAGCAACTTCCTCAGGGAACTGTAAGATCACCCCCTTCTCTCATTCTCCCTCCGCTCCCTTTCTCTTTCTGTGTCCAACAAGGCAGAGATCCCTCTGTGTTTAAAAAGAATAATTCATACGTGCGCGCTCCATATTCATGAAGCAGATTAATTAGCCTAAGACGTGATATTCATGCATTCATGATATTGTTTTACTTAAGCGATAAATTATAAATGTAATTTTGTCATAGCGGTGACATACTTTGTTGTCGGGCGTTCGGTACAGTGCATGAAACCCACTGTTCTCTCGCCCTGTGAAAGAGTGAGAGCTTTTATAGTCCTTTTCATCCCTCTCTTATTCCTCCACATTGTGAAGTCGGTTGTGACGAACAAACGCGGTCCGTAGATTAGACTCAAACAATACTTAGGCACAATGATTACTTTCATGAAACAATGACTGACTTTGAAGTACAGACGTCAAAATATCAAATAAAACTACTCGAAAAAAGCTTAAGATTAGAGGCTGGAACATTGCAGGGTATTTGGTGGAATTCAGCCACAAAAATACCCCATCACTCCAGTGAACACTGTTTCACTGCTCCATCACCCAAGGCTCAGGGGGTTTAAACCCCTCTAGACAACTAATGGCAATGGACATAGTGACCTTAGGCTTGTGTGTGACAGCCTTATTCCATCAAGGAGCACACCTTACGGATATACGCAGACAAAGCCTCCTTGTTTCCACACACTGTGCATTTTATTAGTTCAACTTAACATACAAGAACACTTTGTACTTCCGTAATTAGATTATAGTTCATCTGCATATTTTGGTAGCCCCTTTCCACTCTATTTTCAATGGTCAGGACTCAGACGTTGGTAGTGGTGTGTTAGTGTGATTCGCACTGGTATGTTGCACAGTGGATCTGACACAGCAGCACTCCTGGAGCTTTTAAACAGTGTTTCTGCTCAGTCTCCACTGTATTAGGCACAGTCTGTGGAAATTATGAAATGAACACTGAGTGTAGATCCAAGGAGGTGGCTTTAATGATATGGCTAATCAGTATATCATGAATTAAAAATATACAGGGTGGGCCATTTATATGGATACACCTTAATAAAGGTGTATCCATATCAATAGTGACCATATATATAATGACCTTGGCAGCCATTTTGGATCCAACTTTTGTTTTTTCAAACTACAGATACTGGAAGCCTGTGCTAGCAATCCAACACAATGAACAGCACTTTGAACACATTTTGGTCAGAAACTTGTAAATAACCCTTGAAAGAATAAAGTTACGTTAAAACCAAGCACACCATTGTTTTTCTTGTGAAATTCCCAATAAGTTTGATGTGTCACATGACCTACTTCCAATTGAAAAAACAAAGGTTGGATCCAAAATGGCTGACTTCAAAATGGCCACCATGGTCACCAACCATCTTGAAAATTTTCCCCCCTCCCATATACTAATGTGCCACAAACAGGAAGTTAATATCACCAACCATTCCCATTTTATTAAGGTGTATCCATATAAATGACCCCCCCTGTAGATAAAGCATCACTCTACCCCGTACATACATTATGGATTTCCATTATGGATTTGCTGTAATTCATTGCTTTTCTTAAAGAGGGTTTTCTGCAGTTCTGGGCAGAGAAGTAGCCAGTTGTGGCGCAGGTGCGTTTGACCTGTTAAAAAATAAAATAAAATGTGCTTGTAGACACTTTAACTCTTTTCAGTGCAGAAAGAGCGCTGGGCTGGTGAATAAAATCTCTTTATGCATCTTTCTTAATTATTATTAGCCTTATTCTTTTGTTGCTAGTTTTTTATTTTATCTGACGCTAATAACAGATGCTATATCACAGTTCACATAATCAGGCCCAGCGCCTTTAAAAGCCTTTCGGTAATTGATTAAAGGCAAATTCAGTTGATGAGACTCTCTCTCTCTCTCTCTCTCTCTCTCCTGATCTTTGGCTATCAGTATTGACTCATCTGTTTGTACTCTGAGCTATTGCTCAAACAGCAGGCCATTGAAACGCTAATTCCTCTGCAGTGTAATGAAAGCCACACACATATCCACACACACACACACACACACAAAGTGTGGTTGGACAGCGCTGTGGACCTGCCATGCTGGATGGACGTCCAAATGAAAACGGCAAAAAGCCCCCGGGATGAATTCATGAATGAATATCAGTGTTAACAACACTTAGATGAAAGGACCATCTGATCGCACATTCTCAAAAATATACTTTCTATATTCCCTTTCTGGGAAGTCAGTATCTGATCTGATATCAATATCAATTTTATCCCCTCAGTGTCAAAACTATTGCTCTTTCATATCAACTATCCCCTTTCATATCAAAACTATTGCTCCTACTCTCATGTCAGCTGTGTCACTACACACAGCACTATGGCTTCGTATCAGCAGTATCAATATTATTACTCCTACTCCGTATCAGCTGTACCAGTTTTACATATGCTACTAATTTCATATGATCTATATCAATATTATCACACTTACTGTAAGATCACACATCCCATCGTACAACTCAGGGCTTATATAGGATGTGAGCATATACATCCTTTTGAACACAGCAGCTGTCCTTCACATTATAAAAATGTCATGATGAATGGACCAACAGAAAAGCTTCAAAATATTTTTGCCTTGATTGCTGTTGAAAAGTAAGAAGGCATTTTTCTTCTGTAAAGTTACAATTTTGAGATACATGTTTTTCTTTGGACAGTGACAGAATATTGCAAACATTCGGTAAACTCAGTTCAGTACAGTTAATTCAGTTCAGTACAGTAAACTCAGTTCAGTACAATGGCTCTGTAAAGAGATATACAATTCAACAATGTGTGTTTTTGGACAGAGCACCTGGAGGAAACCCACGCAGACACAGGGAGAACACACCACCCACCTCACAGACAGTCACCCGGAGGAAACCCACGCAGACACAGGGAGAACACACCACACTCCTCACAGACAGTCACCCGGAGGAAACCCACGCGGACATAGGGAGAACACACCACACTCCTCACAGACAGTCACCCGGAGGAAACCCATGCGGACACAGGGAGAACACACCACACTCCTCACAGACAGTCACCCGGAGGAAACCCACGTGGACACAGGGAGAACACACCAAACTCCTCACAGACAGTCACCCGGAGGAAACCCATGCGGACACAGAGAGAACACACCACACTCCTCACAGACAGTCACCCGGAGCTGGACTAGAACCCACAACCTCCAGGTCCCTGGTGTCACCCCCTTGTTTCCCGCCATGTGCCCACTTAGCACATGGCTCTGTTTGTTATTGTTCATGTCTCTGCCCTTGTCCCGCATTTGTTCCTCCTCCTTGTCAGTGTCCTCGTTAGTGTTATTTGTTATCCTGCCCCTTCATTATCTGTTCCAGGTGTCCTTTGTTGGTGTTATGTATTTAAGTTCCCATGTCTGATACTGAAGTGGTTTAATGGTCTTAATTTGGTCTGAATTTAGAATATCACAGTTACTTACATCACAAATCTTAGAAAGCTGCGTAGGTGTAAGTGGAATTAGTCCGACACTAATTGCATGTTCATATCTTTATACGTTCTAAATGACAGTGAAAATGTAGAGTCATGTCTGAGCACAGTTTAGGGCATAAGGGCATGTTTCTTAAAATAACTTCTTATTTAATCATGAGGAATATTGATGAGCTTTGGTGGGTTTACTCAGACAGGGAGTTTGATAGTTTGGAGATACATAGTTTTTGTTTAAAATGTATGCTAGAAAATTATGATGTAAACTATGATTACACATTATAAAATGACCTATTATTCTCAACTGAACTTCAGGAGGGTAGTGAATGATTTCTGGACACTACCCCGTGCACGTTTTAGCCAAAATCTCATTTATTATTATGGATATTTTACACCTGCGAGGGATATCTGTGAGGGTACATACTGTAGGTTGTGCATTAATTATTGCAGTGATTACGTTTATATTAGTGTCCTGTATTTGGGAGGTAGGAGTGGGCAATTATGACATCATAACACAAAACATCATAATCATTAACATATTCTTTTTGAAGTTACTACATGTGCTTAGAGGCTAAGAGAACGATCAGATCAGTCGAGTACTAGAGTCAAAATGTAGTATCAGACATGGGGATTAATTTAATTTAATATGCAAGATTTTGTCGTGAACGTGTGAGGGGTGCTACTTTTTTTACAGTGTTGGATTCTGACGAGGACTCGTAAGTGTTTTTAACGTGAAGTATTTTTTCATCAGTAGACTGTGTTAGAATATTAATTTGCCAATTGTTTATATATATATTTATTCATTCATTCATTATCTGTAACCCTTATCCAGTTCAGGGTCGCGGGGGGTCCAGAGCCTACCTGGAATCATTGGGCGCAAGGCGGGAATACACCCTGGAGGGGGCGCCAGTCCTTCACAGGGCAACACACACACACACATTCACTCACACACTCACACCATATATATATATTTATTTCTCTTTAAATTTAGTTACTTAACCAGAATTGAAGGTTGTCTGTATTTTGCGTTGAGTTACACATTACCTCCAAGCGGGGTCTCCAAATTCCCAAATATACACCTCCTGAATTAAAGCTGCTGTAGTTAATAACATCCTAAATGTTTGAAAGCTGTTGAATGTGTCCCAGTAGATGGACACACCTCCTCCTTTTTTCTTCTTCTTCTTTTTTATTTGCTTGGAGAGGCGGAATCGACGGTACGCAGCGAGGGAGGAGTGGCATTGGTGGTGGAGGTGGTGGAGGGGACTGCAATAGAGGGGCTGGGGGGCTTCTAGTAAATATTTATATTGCATTATGATCAGCGAAGGAGAAAGGAGGAGGTGAGGAGGAGCAGAGAGAGAGAGAGAGATAGAGAGAGAGAGAGAGAGAGAGCCTTTTATTAATATGATTCCACACCGCTAAGTTTAGCATTCAACACGTGTCGCTTGTGATGGAGAGAGGGAGGGAGGGAGGGAGGGACAGAGAGAGAGAGAGAGAGAGAGAGGTTGACGGTTGCTAGGTGACCGGGTGCATATACTGAATTTTAACAAAAGAACAGGGAGAGAGAGAGAGAGAGAGAGAGAGAGAGAGAGAGGGAGGGTGGAAGAGAAATTGAATCCATGTAGAATAACGCTGTCGCGCATTTTTGTTCGCCGCTTGCAGGAGCGTATGGTGGAGGATGGAGGGCCGCGAGGAGAGTGAGGGGAAAGGAGCCTGAAACGTAGCGCAGTGAGTAAATGCCGCACGGAGCTTTTCCTGCTGTATTTTTTTTTCTGCATGGAAAACCGCAGGGAGAGGGATGCAGGGGAAGGAGAGGGTGAGAGACATAGTGAGTGACTGGGAGAGAGAGGGAGAGAGCGAGAGCGAGTGAGTGTGAGGGGGAAATGGGGCTTTGACCCTTCTGTCATTGCTGTGTACTCGTGCGTGTGCCATAAGGACTATGACACTGACACACTTTGACTTTACTTACACACACACCCCTCTGCATATACACTTTCCTAATTTCTACACAGTCACACACAGTCTACACTACACACACACTGCTTCTAGTCTGTGCATATGTATGTATATGTATATGTGTGTATATATATATAAATAATTTGATCTAAGCACCACACACACACACATTGTCGACACACACTTCCCTAATTTCTACACAAATACACTCTGTTGGTGTCTGTACACACACTACTCTGTGCACATGTATATTCACATATACACACACTTGACTTTCTCAGGTCTCTTAACAGAAACACACACATTCAGTCCCTTTCAGTGTATAAACACACACACACTGTCAGTCAACACACACTTTCTGAATTTCTAGCCACCGTCAATCCTTATTAATACACTGATATATGCACTTTACTCAATCTCTACACACAGCCTCCTGTTCCCTACACACACACACACACACTCAACTCTCATTGTATTTTACACACAGATGCATAACACTCTTTTAATCTCTACATACAGCGACACACAACAACATACCCTTTCAGTCTCTATAGATACATACACACATAAAGGTTCACCCTCTCAACCTCTACACATACTCTGTGTGTGTACAATCACACACTGTCAGGCTACACACACACACACACACACACACGTACACGGCTTTTATTCGGTACATATTCATTTTTCCTCTCTCAGTCTCGAAACATACTCTGACAAACTCAACGTCGGCAGCTTCTTTTAACGGATATACGCTTAGATCTCCCAGTCTTTACACACACTCAACCTCTGCGCAGTGTTTTCACACACAGTCTCTCAGTTTTCACCCCCACACACACAGACACACACTCTGTTTACTCTCATTTACTTAATCTCTGCATATGTATTCTGCTAGTTATACATGCACGGTCATTCTGTTGTAATCTATACACACACACACACTCTGTCTCTCTCTCTCCGTCTCCACACACATGCCCTGTCTCTCAGCCTCTACATGCAACAATTTCTCTCAGACTCTACACACAGCGTTACTCTCACTCACAACACAGTCTCACATTTAGTGTGTGTGTGTGTGTGTGGAGATTGAATCAGGGAGTGAATGTATGGACACATCTTTCTCGATTTCGACATAAAAACTCTCAGTCACTGAACACACTCTGTCTAACGTCAGTCACAGAGCGGTATACAGCGGTGTCTCTGAGCTCTGTTAGTGAATTCACACTCTGAAAAGCTCTCGAATGCGGAGCTGTATTTAACCGTGTGCTGTGGCAGTGATGCGCTGTCGATCAGCCGCGTGTGAACTGTGTATGTGCTGTGTGTGAGTGAGCGTGTGCGAGCTGTGTGAGAGCTGCGGATTTCTCCTTTCCCGCGGAGCCCAAGCTTTCTGTGTGTGTGTGTGTGTGTGTGTGTGAGTGTGTGAGTGTGTTCAGCCTGAACAGCAGCGCCAGAACGATTTTTAATTTTTCACTCCTCACACGTGAAGCTCGGGCGGAGAATAAAAAACAGAAAGAAAAACCCAGGCCTGTGTTAAAAACCGTCTCAATTTGCGTTTGAATAGTGGCCGAAGATGAAATCACATTCATTACCAGGCGCTCATTATGTTCATGCTGATGAGCTCACCGGGCCCTAGTGCTTTTGTTTTTGTTTGTTTTTATTTTCTCATCATGTGGACAGACCCAAATTGTTGGCTTCATCTTCCATAATAACTTTGTTCACCTTCTGCTGCCAACTTATTAAATCATGGTGGTGATGGACGCTCAGCTCCTGAGGGGGGATATAAATTTGGACGTACATTCAGAACAAACAGAGCCTTCCTTAACTCAGCAGCACGTACTACACTCTGTCCCCAGGGTCTAGGGTACATCTAGGGTACAAGTACAAGGCAGCGTTTGTGCTGTTAAACAAAAGTCCTCTATGATGTTTGTATGTCCCACAGGGTCATTCTGACATATTGCAGTGCACTACAGGAAATATAGGGGGCAGTATATCAGGTGTTTCTTTTAATATGTCTATAATATGACACTTACTGTTCCATTTTGTTTGTGCCCTTTTTGCTGCAGTAACAGCTTCTGATCTTTGGGAAGACCTGGGACATTTCTATGAGGATTTGATAGCATTCAGCCACAAGAGCCATAGGGAGGTCAGGTACTGATGTCGGATGATTAGTTCTGGAATTAGAATTAGAATCACTTTATTGGGCACTGTACGGTTGCACACAGAGGAAATAGTTGTTTGCATTTAGCCCAATCCGTGCAGTGAAATACACATTCACACACACTAGTGATCACTAGAGGGCAGTGAGCACACATGCTCGGGTCGGTGGACAGCCCTAGGCACGGCAAGGCTATGGGGGTTAGTTGCCTTGCTCAAGGGTACTTCAGTCATGACCTGCTGGCTCTGGGGATCGAACCTGCAACCTTCTGGATACAAGCCCAGTTCCAGAAGTATTACATGGAGTTCCATTACTCTGTCTATCACAGAGAGCTCTGCAACCCAGTGCTGGGGGGTTGGAGGAGGGGGTTATACCCGTAGTACTCAGTACTTATTACTTGATTCAGAGCATTCCTGCTACACAACGTATAAACATCAATCAAATACCTGCAATTAAACACCAGCAAACTTTTCCCAGTGAGTTAAGAAACTTTTGCAATTTGAGGAGCGGCTTGTGGTTTATAATGTTAGGAGTACAAATAAATTTTAAACTTTTTAGTGTTACATATTATTGTAAGGGCAACACGGTGGTGCAGCAGGTAGTGTCACAGTCACACAGCTCCAGGGTTGTGAGTTTGAGCCTCGCTCCTGGTGACAGTCTGTGGGGAGTGTGGTCTGTTCTCCCAGTGTCTGCGTGGGTTTCCTCCAGGTGACTGTCTGCGAGGAGTGTGGTGTGTTCTCCCTGTGTCTGTGTGGGTTTCCTCCGGGTGACTGTCTGTGAGGAGCGTGGTGTGTTCTCTCTGTGTCTGTGTGGGTTTCCTCCGGGTGACTGTCTGTGAGGAGTGTGGTGTGTTCTCCCTGTGTCTTCGTGGGTTTCCTCCGGGTGACTGTCTGTGAGGAGTGTGGTGTGTCCTCCTTTGTGTCTGCGTGGGTTTCCTCCGGGTGACTGTCTGCGAGGAGTGTGGTGTGTTCTCCCTTGTATCCGCGTGGGTTCCCTCCGGGTGACTATCTGTGAGGAGTGTGGTGTGTTCTCCTTGTGTCTGTGTGGGTTTCCTCCGGGTGACTGTCTGTGAAGAGTGTGGTGTGTTCTCCCTGTGTCTGTGTGGGTTTCCTCCAGGTGACTGTCTGTGAGGAGTGTGGTGTGTTCTCCCTGTGTCTGTGTGGGTTTCCTCCGGGTGACTGTCTGTGAGGAGTGTGGTGTGTTCTCCCTGTGTGTGCGTGGGTTTCCTCCGGGTGACTGTCTGTGAGGAGTGTGGTGTGTTCTCCCAGTGTCTGTATGGGTTTCTTCTGGCCCCCTCCAGGGTGTGTTCAGGTCTTGTGTCCAGTGATTCCGGGTAGGCTCTGGACCCACCATGACCCTAAACTGGTTAAGCGGTTTCAGACTTTTTTGAATGAATACGTGAATATTATTGTAAGTAAAAATTCAAACCTTCTCCCACTCTTTTGTGATTGTAAGGTAGCTGTTGCATAGTATTAAAAATGCCAATTTTCATTTTATAAAAAAAAATATATAAATAAAATGAATAAAATTTCTCATGTAATTATACCCAAGAACAGAACAGTGCACATGCTTTTGCAGCACTGTCCCTGATGGCACTCATGCAGTGTCACAAATGCAGTGATGAACAAATTATTCTCGCTTGCCATTTTCCAACTACTCTATTTTTAGATTTTATTTGTTGTTGAATTAAATGATAATGATTATTATTAATACTACGCAAGTTATCATAAAATGACAAGAGTGGGAGAGAGTTTGAGTTTTAAATCACAGTTAGACGTTACACAAAGAATTCTTTAAACCTCACTTGTACATCTACTACTTTGTAAAAACAAACTCACTTCCACTGGGTGTCACGTCAGAGAGCAGGAGTGTTAGCGTTTCCCAGTGGATTCAAAAATCCCATTCATTTCCATCATGTAGAAATCCTGTTTAGCCCTGGTATTCCTAACGTGGACACGACATTGACTACAGAATGACACACACCTTGAGTGCTGTATACACTCCAGGTGACAGGATGCGAAATGCGTCTCACCGATTTCGCTGTTGTGATTTGGTGCTTGGAATTATCTTTGTGGTTATTTGTTTGGAGAAAATAATAATTGAAAAAAAGACCTGTTTTGCCTTTACATCCCAGGAGCACTGGAATGCAATCTTTTAATGCAACAAATGCTTGTCATGCAAGTCAGCTATGGGCACACGCACACATAGAAACACACAAACACACACACACACACACCACTGCAGAGCTGTAATGCGTGCATTTTCTGCTAACGTGTTGCCATCAGTGTCAATACAGCCTCTCCTCTCAAAGCTGTTTTCCGGGCTGAGAGAGAGAGAGAGAGAGACATGAACCCCAGAGAGTGAAAAGAGGTGTAGAATGAGGAGAGGTAAGACATGAGTACATATAGATGGAGGAGGATGTAGTGGCATTACAGAGAAAGGTGTTGATGGAGGGTTATCTGGAGGATGGTGAGAATAGAGGAGAGCAGCAGAGTGAATGGCAGGAGGGAAGGCAAAGGAATCAACAGTGGAGAGAGAGAGAGAGAGAGAGAGAGAGAGAGAGAGAGAGGGAGTAATAAGCTGGAATGGCATATCTGAGCCTCAGCATGGTTGGAGGGTTTCAACAAGCAGACGAGAGGCGAGAGTCAACGTTTGCACTCGTCCTCCTCTTTTCTTCTCTTTTCTTCTTTATTTCTCACCTCCCTCCTTTCATCTCCTCCCTCCCTAGCTCCCCTCCACCTCATCCTCCCTCAGGCACGCTTACCCCGGAGTCATCCTTCCCCTCACATCTATCTTTTTTGTCCTGTCCTCTCAGCCTCTCTGGAACCAGTTGTTGATTGAAGTAGTGATGCACGATGTATCGGCGGCCGATATATTATTTACCGACATGTGGATTTATTTTGTTATTGTTATCGGTCCCATATTGGAATTTTTGCAGATATTACACCAATAACTGGGCCCCTTTTTTGCAGCTGCGCATATGCACTGACCCCTGTAAATTGTCTGGGCGCGTTTTTCACTTTCTACAGAGAATAGTCTCTGGGATTAAACCTCTGTGGTTACACACACACACACACACACATAGCAGTGTAAACGCACACACAGCAGGTTAAACGACAGTAAGATACTTTCAAACACCACAGTGCAGGAGCCCTTGTATAAAACACATGAAAATAGATATAGAGTCATTCAGCATCTGAATTTATTACTGAAACACAATCTCTCTCTCTCTCTCTCGAAAACAAACCTGGTGCTACATTAATTAGCGCCCCTCTAGAAACCATTCATGCGGAACCAGCAGTAAATCTTTGATAAAAGTATAAACAAACTAATGAACTTAAAAGATAACATTAAAAACTACAGAAATGTACAAATACTGAAGAAAGGGCTTGTAATATGAGTGTAATAAGACTTAGTTTTACTTTAAATCAATGTCAATAAAATTATCGGTTATTATCATTATCGGCTACTCCAAGGTGTTAATTATCCGTTATCGTATCGGCCCAAAAAAGTCTGAATCGGCGCAACCCTAGATTCAACGGAATCTAGGGGACGAACGGAAATGTGGTGAAAAATTAGGTGACGTTCGTGTCCAATTCTTGATCAGTATGGAGTTCTATGGCTTTGTCCCTCAGTGTATTCAGCTACTGTAGGCTGCATTGTGGACAGTCTGTTGTGAAAATACAGTTTATATAATCTACATAGAAAAGCATGAAATTAAATGAGGAGTAAGAGCAGTTCTCTGGAGTAATTGACCTCAGTCCAGTACCTTAGGGACTCGTTGGGGGTGGTGTTTCTGATCTATATCTAATCACCCATCACCAGTATCACCCAGACCTCACTAATGATCTCATGGTCGACTGCTATCTGTTCTGCACAGCAATGTTTTAAAACATCTAGAGTAAAGGTATCCCAGACGAGGAACACATGTCCTACCAATGGTAATGGATGGAGCGCCATCATTCCTGAATTCCACTGCCCTACAGCCCAGTGCAGGGAGGCTTTACACCCCTTTAGCTGATTGGCATTGATCTGGATGATTGGCATTGATCAAGGTGACCTTAAGCCCAAGTGTGGATGATCGAGAGCTATTCGTTTCTATGGAGTTCACACAACCGTGAATGTCTTTCCAAACTGAGTGCACCTTAAAGGGGTTAGACGTCAATGTATGAAAGCCACCAACTGTGAAACGAGTCAGTTTTGGAGGCACATGGGATATTTGATTTGTCCCGCCCCCTAGTCAGAGTCTCTCCAATCACAGCGCAAAGACCAGGTTAAACAGAGCAGATCACACACAATGAGCACAGAGTAATTATTTAAAAAATGGTCAAAATGAGAATGGAGAAAAAAGGGAATTGAGCAAAAATGGCTAAAATCCAGAGTTTCTGCTCCGCACCGATGTGGGCTCAGGTTCGGGTGAACAACAGCTCATTCACGCTTAAAGGAACGGGGGCTGAAAACAGGGCTTTTTAGACGCAGCTGCTTTGTTTGACCAAAGCAGCTCACAGACATTCCATTAAGACCCCAGAACTGTGTTCCCGTGTGGAAAAGGGGTAGAATATGTGGCCTTTAAAGTCAGTTGAATTGGGTAATTATAAGGGCGCCCACCAACGTTTGGACATGTCGAGCTTCATCAATCTTTTCCCACCCTTTTTTTTTTCTTTGAATAGCCAGTGCACTAATCCAAGCACACCCCAAAACGAATTGGCCTCCCTCTCTTGGTTCCCCCTCCTTCAGTATCCCCCTGTTTGCTTAAATGTGACTAATTAAGGTAAAGCTCGTTAACACCGAACATCAATTAGTCTTTAACGAGATCAGAGACTGGTGTTTGAAAGAGATTACAGCGCTCGACTCTCTCGTGCTTTTCGGCTGGGCCTCTATTGATAAACGCCTTTGGTCCAGGGGGGGTCAGAGTAGACGAAACAGCGCTGAACACATGGGACCACCAGCCTGGCCTCAGGCATACGTGCATACTGAGCATACTGGCAGTGGTTTTTGGCAGAGCACAGTATAGAGAAGGAGAGAGAGAGAGTGACAGGCGTAGAATGAGAGAGAGAGAGAGAGTGTATGGTCTCTCTTGACGAAGATGAATAGGCTCTGAAAATGGAAACATAAGTGTTAATTTAAAAAGGAGCCGGAAATGTTAGCTTTGAGGAGTGTGTGGGGGCAAAAAGCGCCGGCACTTGATGGCATCCTGTTCTCCTCAGTTCCTACAGGAAGCATCCTCCCTGCCACCCTCCTCCTCCCCCCATCTCCACGGTTACCGTAACCACGGATATTTCTGTCTGCTTACAACCGCCGTTCTGTACAGTTACTAGGGAAATCCCAAGCTAGAGTTTCGCCACCAACTCACACCTGGCTCCCGACGCCTGGTGAGCAAATATTCCATTGCTCGTTGATGGCTCAGGAGATTCAACGCTGAAAGTGCTCAAAAAAGGAGAAACGAGACATGACTAATCCAGATAACTAATCTGATCATTTACAGAATTAGAACAGCTTTGATGAGATATGTTCGAGGATCCTTCTTCAGTTATGTTATTGATAAATATGGGTTATGCTATCTTAGCACATTAGAGCTCATTGTGAGACCTTAATGAGATCTCCAGTTGAACAAAAGGGTCAGAAATATCTGAGTAGAGAGTTTAGCTAAACTCTCTACAATCCTTCCATCTTAGTGTTGTTCAGGAGATGGTGAGAGATGTTAGAGAGAAAGTCCAGATTTATTAATGTGACACTACAGAGATATTAAGGAGAAACTGGAGAGATGTTGTGAAACTGCAGCAATATTCAAAAGAACTACAGAGATATTAAGAAGAAACTATGTAGATATTAAGGAGAAACTACAGAAATGTTACTGAGGAACTAGAGAGATGTGGAACAAATATTACAGAGACATTAAGGAGAAACTACCTGAATGTTAACGAGGAACTATGGAGACAAACTGGATCTGCATAGATATTAATGAGAGGCTATAGAGATATTTAGGAGGGACTGCAGAGATATTAATCATAAACTACTGAGATACTAAGGAGCACCTGCAGAAAAGTTATGGAGGAACTACTGACATATTAATGAGAAGCTATTGAGATAATGAAGAGAAACTACAGAAATGTTAAGGAGACACCACTGAGATATTAAGGAGAAACTCTTATTAATGAGAAGCTATTGAGATAATAAAGAGACACTATAGAAATGTTAAGGAGACACCACTAAGATATTAAGGAGAAACTGTTATTAATGAGAAGCTATTAAGATAATGAAGAGAAACTATAGAAATGTTAAGGAGACACCACTGAGATATTAATGAGAAACTGTTATTAATGAGAAGCTATTGAGATAATAAAGAGAAACTACAGAAATGTTAAGGTGACACTACTAAGATATTAAGGAGCAACTCTTATTAATGAGAAGCGATTGAGATAATGAAGAGAAACTACAGAAACGTTAAGGAGACACTACTGAGATATTAAGGAGAAACTCATTAATGAGAAGCTATTGAGATAATGAAGAGAAACTACAGAATTGTTAAGGAGACACTACTGAAATATTAAGGAGAATCTCTTATTAATGAGAAGCGATTGAGTTAATAAAGAGAAACTACAGAAATGTTAAGGAGACACTACTGAGATATTAAGGAGAAACTCTTAAGATATTAAAAGAGAAACAGCAGAAATATTAAGGAGGCTCTATGGAGATATTAAAGAGAAACTACAGAGATAATGGAGAAACAACCAGTGTATACAGTCCCCACTCTGTGCTGACACCTTAGTGGATAGCATCCACTAGACCTTTTTCCTTGCCATATTTCACTGCGCTGCATTATTCTCTTCGCCACACGGGCATTTGTCAGTTGATATGGAAATAGAACAAACGATGCAGCAGAGCACCGCCCCATTTACATCGCCCCTCGCACTGGCCCCTCCCACTTCATTTCATTTTTCACTGTTCAGATTTAGCTGAAGGTATGTAGTTAATAAATAATTTTTTTTTTTGTGGCTCCATCCTGCGAGGGTTCGATGAAGCCCAACACAGCCGAAGGGTCATTACATACGCAAAGGAGCGCGGCATGATTTAAAGTGACCCCTGTCTCATTAGACAGATGTTATGAGTCTGGCTTCATATGAATTACAACAGCCGTCTGCTACATTTCACTGATAATAACGGTCTCGCCTGAAGGGACAATTTCTCATGTTGTATTTATGCATTTGCTTGATTGTAGTGACAGATTGAACTGTGCTAAAAAAATAAAAATCACACAAAGGCAATGCAAGACCTGGTCATGACAGGTCATATAACGTATACATAATGTACAACAGCTTTTGTCAAAAAGTGAAAAATGATAAGAAGTGTGGTCCCAATATGAGTCGGATGGAACGTTTGTTCAGTTAAGGGCTAATATTAGTTATTAAATTAATTTTTGTTTTTATTTTTGCATTAGTTTGAGGAGGGAGTTGATGTTATTGCTGTCGCGTATTCTGTCGGCAGAATGTGTGTCATGAATTTTGTCCAGTAAATGATTTTTGATTACGTCTTCTGGTATCCAGGTAACAGTGAGAGAATCAACACATTCCCATCTATGAATGTGCGGTTAGTCCCCGCCTCCACCTCCCCCCACCCATCCACCACTGACCTGTAGGTCAAAACCCCCGCTTTTAAAAATATAAATATTTACAAAGCCAGTAGGTTTTTCAGGGAATTTTATACACTTCATATTGCTATCTGAATTTTTTAAATTAAAAATATATTGTAATATAATATTTGGTTATATCATCCAGCCCTGTGCTCAGTCATGGCCCTGGCAGCTTATTCCACTCATGAATCAGGTCTTCTAGCAAATAAGCAGCAGCACAAGGGCATGTTAACAAGGTTAAACCCCTGAGTTTCACTGGAGGGGGTCGTTAACAATGTTCATATACATTTTCTCTATTTAAATTATTCTTTGACACAGAATGAACCGCGTGTGTGGGTAAAGACACATGAAGTTTGTAATAGAAATTAAATTCTTATTAATAAAGTGATTGCACGTCTGGAGTATAGAGAAAACACAAGATTAGTGCATTATTTTATCGGAATATGAACGTGGTAACACTGCTACCTTCGGAGGGTGTACCACCTGGTCTGAAAACAATCTGGTTATTATTAAGCAGTAGGTTATTTGACAAAGATGCGGCATGAAAAATGATTTCAAATGTAGGCAATTTCTGCTTCACAGACGGCTAGTAATGTATTTGCAAGAGTGGGTACTTGATTAACAGGTTTTTTTTTTCTATCAGTCGAAATGGATTATTCAGATGGGGAACAATGTTTCATTTTAAACTTGGAAAATTGTGTGTGTGTGTGTGTGTGTGTGTGTGCTGCATATAAACTGGCTAGATTGTGTGATCATACTGCTGGGTCGGTAATCTGATATTACTGTGTTGACACATCCAGGCATCTGTGTGTGTGTGTGTGTGTGTGTGTGCATGCGTGCACCTCATGAATCTTTGTGAGCACAGATGTGAGCTGCTACGAGTTATGGGCTCTCATGCATGTAATGTATGTGTAAGTGTTAGGGGGTCAAGCATTTCCTATTGCAGGTTGTACAGGAGCGTTTACACTCTTGATTGAGCCGCTACACTGCAGGAGTGTGAGCAGGTCAGAAGGTTTTCTAGGACTCTGAAAGTCCAGGAGTTTTCAGACTTCATTTATTTTAAATTCAGTTCCTTTAAGCTGTGGACGGATTTATTACATTGTAAACATTTGGTCTAATAAATTTTAGTTTCGCATTCGGATTAAGGACTGTCTTATGTTCTGTGGTCATCAGCTACTTGGGCTACACAGTAATTGCTTTGTAGAGGGCTACTACTTATTTGTGGCTAAGATAAGATATATATCAAACACATACATTGCTTACTTTTGCAGTGATTACTTATTTAGCAGCTTCTTATTCGCTTTTCCCGTTCCACCCTAAATGGTCCCAGACCACACCTGCCTGCACTTTACCTCTTACACTACTGAGTGCCCTTCTAATAAAGATGCAGTATTTTTACACACTATGTAGTGTGCTAGTGTGCAGTAATGCAAAAGTATTCAATCAAGCAGAATCACTAAAAAAAACTATATAAAATGATGTTCACTGTTCACTGATGATGCAGTTTTCAGTGAAGGAGCATGGTGTGGTTATGGGAATGTATTTACAGTTAAATTAAAACATGTTTTCTGCTCTTTTTGGATTAAAGGCAGTGAGTTAATCGCCTGGTCCTGTTCATCTTGTTCTTTTATATCGTGTATTTAAAACGTGTTTTCACACTTTTGCCGAAACGAATCTTGGTTCTGTTTGATCTGGACCGAGACCACGTCTTTCGCTTGGACCAAATTTTATTCCTTTGAACCTAACTGAAGTGTGTCTTGGAACGGTTGTCTTGATCTAAGTGAGATTACTTTTTATTCACACCTGCGCAAATGAAGTGCACCAAGGGTGAAAATGAGGCTGATTTAACTGAATTTTAAAAATGCAGGTGTGAATCCGACCAAAAAAGGCATGTGTGAAAGCACCCTTTCACTTCTTAGAATAACATTAAAAGAGAACAGGAAGTGTAGCAGCAATTGAAAACAAAGTCCTCGTGAATTCACAAAAACAATTTACATCTCTGCAACTACGTAACATTTACGTATATTTACGTACGAATTCAGCTACTTTATTTTGGACCCATTTGTTGTGTCTTCACAGAAAACCTACACACAAGCCCGAGGACAAAAAGCTCAATGGCAAGCATCAGCTAGAGCCATATAAAGCCCCCAGCAATGGGCTGTGGAGCAATCATTCAGCACTCAGCCTGCAATCAGTTTCTCACAGCAGTGTTCGAACTCCTCCGCCTAGAGCCTTACTGCAGCAAGACCAAACAGACCCCTGATCAATAATTAAACAGCTTCAAAATCATTGCTTCACTGTCCTGTAATGGAGACGATAGAGCTTCTCTCATTGGTACCCCAGGCTAAGCGCTTCAGAAACTGAAAATGTAATTTTTGGAGCAGGGTAGGAAACCAGCCACACCCCGCCTTGATTTACGGACAGTGCTGTAAAAACACGTACTTTTCCTCACATTGTTCAGGTTTGATTCCAATGTTGACGAACAACAAAGAACCAAACAAACAAACAAACAAAACCCTGAACGTTTCTTTGCTATTGACTGCTGGGAGTGTGTCTGTGAATTCTCCCATTTCAGCGCTTTCTCCAGCCCCTCATTCAGCGGCGGACGATTGAGTGACGAAGCCGTCAATTTGTTGCTGTGAAATCCCTGATTGTGGCTCTAATGATAATCATGCATTTTTAAATAGGCGTTTAACATTTGCTGCTGAACTCAGAAGATTGCTCTTAGGAAGAAAATGACTTGCTGGAGAAGGGACAGTGCAGAGTAGAGGTACAGGGCAGCACAGGGCAACATAATGTGGATATTTGAAACAGTTAAAGGGGTTCAAACAATGTGCTTTCAGTTGCTGTTGTATTCTCATCTTATTATGCATTGTCATTTTACTGGACACATGCTAAGATTTGCCATGTTTTTGTTCAGTTAAAAAATTACATTTCATCATAAGGGTTTTCTTGCTATGTGTATGTATGTGTGTGTGTGTATGTGTGTGTGTGTGTGTGTGTGTGTGTGTGTGTAAGCGAAGTGATTGTCTGGTTTCAGAGACCCATGTAAATGGATGGGAAAGACATATACGTTTATCTATGAATAAATAATATTGAATATTGCCCTAAAGCCAGAGGAGACCTATGCCTTGTTCAATAACAGGTAATTTTTTAACTCACTGATTAATCAAAAGTAGGGCTGGACGATACCGCCAAGATTTATATCACAATATATTTCTTCATTTTGGTCGATATGATATAATTCAGTTATCAATATGAACTGTATAAGATCCACTGAAAAATTTCTGAGAACAAACAAGACACATGACATCACAATAATGTATATTGAAATATTGAATATATAAATTGTTTAAAAATCAAATTATGTAAACATTTTATATTGTGATTTTTATGTTTAATTGTGAATATTCATTCATTCACTGTAACTGCTTATCCAGTTCAGGGTCGCTGTGGGTCCAGAGTCTACCTGGAATCATTGGGCGCAAGGAGGGAATACACCCTGGAGGGGGCGCCAGTCCTTCACAGGGCAACACTGACACACACACATTCACTCACACCTACGGACACTTTTGAGTCGCCATTCCACCTACCAACGTGAGTTTTTGGACTGTGGGAGGAAACCGGAGCACCCGGAGGAAACCCACGCAGACACAGGGAGAACACACCACACTCCTCACAGACAGGCACCCGGAGGAAACCCACGCAGACACAGGGAGAACACACCACACTCCTCGCAGACAATCACCCGGA
Organism: Hoplias malabaricus; assembly: GCF_029633855.1. Classification (NCBI taxonomy): domain Eukaryota; kingdom Metazoa; phylum Chordata; class Actinopteri; order Characiformes; family Erythrinidae; genus Hoplias; species Hoplias malabaricus. The sequence goes on from NC_089809.1 coordinate 5,019,316, forward strand.
GGAAACCCACGCAGACACGGGGAGAACACACGAACTCCTCACAGACAGTCACCCGGAGCGGGACTCGAACCCACAACCTCCAGGTCCCTGGAGCTGTGTGACTGCGACACTAACCTGCTGCGCCACCGTGCCGCAGGTTGCCCTTATTATTAATATTGCGATTGTGTTATTTATGTATTAGTTGAGTTAACTGGGTTTGCATTGATTATTAAAATTCACAGCTATTACAACCCGTATATGTGGGGTACACATTTTCATTTGTAGCGGAGGTGTGTGGATTGCTTGTATAAATGGATTAATGTGTCTCGTGCCCTCCCTCCGTCGCCTATATCCAGTGCCGCTGTTTTCTCACTCCCTGTAAGAACTGCTCACCTTTACGTGCACATACAGACCTTGATGGATTTTCTCTTTAATAACCTCTGCCTTTGATGTGATGGTTATGGCATATCCTTGACAATGTCCCTTACGTAAGCTAATGCATATAATACCATATCGCGTCCGTTTGTAGCTCTCAGTGGGATACACGTCAGGTGTTGGTGTCATGGAGCGTAAAGCCCGTTTGTTTGAGGGAATGAATGACACGTTGAGGTCGTCAGTCAGCCGTGTGTCACGATGTTAATTGCGTTTTGTCGGAAACGTGTGTGTGTCGCATCAAAGGTCCCTGTGACGCTTTTCTTGTTATGCTAATGACACCACCACATGGCCGTTGACCTTTAATAATGACCATGTCAAACAAAGTGATGCAGTTATTTTTATTTTTAATTGGAGCAGGGTTGGGTATAATCTATATGTCCAAAAATTTCGATGTATGTATATAAGCATGAAAGGGACGGTGCAGTGCACACTACGGCAAGGTCATCACTCTAATGGCAAGTGGGATGGGTCAGCATTGTGCTCTGGACAGTGGTAATATACCTCAATTCTGATGTGGCACCATTTAGTATCCTTCAGAATGTTGGTGTTCAAGAATTGGTGTTCCAAAAACGTGGACATGTATATTTTATCTATATTTTCCATTAATATAGATCAGAGTTGCTTTTAATTTCAGCAAAAATGTGTATAGTAAGCCTCAAATATATAGTATTTTCATTATACCACTTGTATACAACTCTTCTGAACAATTAGGACACTTACTGTACAGTTTTCCAGTGGTTTCAGGTAACATGTTGCACCTTGGGATACCTCTGGCATGTTATTAACTTTGAATGCTGTAGTTTTACAGTTAAGCTTTCAGTAATTACAGTAAAAACTCCAGATATTACAGTTAGCATCATCTGAGCTGGTTTTTAACAAATACAGGACCATGTTTACTAGGTTTGTTGTGGTTTCTGGCCTTTTATCTCATGTATAATCTCAAGTCTTATGACCTATTTTTGATTGCTAATGTTTATTAATAATCCTCCTGCCTTAGAACCTCTCTGGGTGAGAGAATATTTAATAGAACATTTTTGGGGTGTCACAATACACATAGTAATATTTATTTTTCGATATAATACAAGCTGTGAATCGAATACATTTTGTATATGTTTAAAAAACATTTTGAGCCGTTTCTCAACCCGCGTTAAATAGTTGCAGCCATCCGCAGAGCAGGATAGAGCGAGTTCTGAGGCGTGCTGTAGTTTCATGCGCCATCTAGTGGCACAGCGTGTAATAGGAATGCTGTGCTACTATGACGACACCGGAGAAGTGTTTAGAGCTACTGGGGAAACAACGCCATGCTATTGTTGTGGTTAGCCTGTTGGACGATTAGCTGGATGTGAAATGGCTAACGGAGAGAGCAAGACTGGACTGGAACTAGTGTTGCCAACCGTCACCAAAAGATGCGTTCCATTTTGAACCGATACTTTTGAGGTCACACTGTTATGGCGATGTTTTGAGACAGAAACACGCAGCTTCCTCTCAGTCGGGGTGAGGGGCAGATTCTCCACGGCTCCTAAACAGACACGGCGCTTCTCATTGGTCGTCTGCTTTATTTCGCCAATCAGCAGCCAATGGGAGTCACAGTCCCACCTACAGGGGGTTGTTTTGCTGTGGCGCAATTTTTTATATATTCTTATTTTTCTATGAAATTTTTTGGTACTAACAATCCGTTCCAAATATACTGTTGTGTTTGTATTGGCCTCTTTTACCTCTACATCAAAAAATCCTGCACTTTCTCAGTTGTTATCGAGTTGGATTTTATTGTGGAGCAAAAGCAGCAGTGTTGTGGAATTTGTGTATCGTGTCACCTCTAGGACACACACAAAAAAAACATTCAGAATCTAAGAACTGATTATCTTTCACAGCTCTAACAGTGAGTGTGTGTTTTCTTGGGGACACCCACTCTGTGCTGCAGTGGAGTGGACATATGTGTGTATGTCACTGAACATATGCCTGGTTTAAATATTGCCCCATAGTAGTTTTTATGGAGCCATTTTTGTGGCTGCTCAGGCATTAATGCATAAGTGTGTGTGTGTGTGTATGCAGGTGTGCATTTTTATGGGAATATTACATGTTAATGTGAGCAGTCATGAGTCCACTTGCAGTGCACGTGTGTGTGTGCGCGCAAGTTGAAGAAGCTGACAGCTGTGAGTGTGTCGGTGTCCATGAAGAGTGTGTTGATGTGCACAGTGTGAATCCGGCCTCTTTCTTGGCAGCCGGTGTGTGCGAGGACATGCCAGATGTTGTGTGAAAGCATGTGTGTGTGTGTGGGAGGGTGTGTGAATTTTGAGAGGGTTTATCATATCTGTGGTGGTCAGCACAGAAGGCTTTCGGACTCCAGATCTGGTTTATGTGTGAGCTCTTGTGGGATTCTCTGTTGTTGTGAAATGTGTGATATTGAATATGGCTGTGTGTTCAAAACATTGACACAGCCATTTTCACTATAAGACCAAAAGTTTGGGGACACCATTTCTTGGGTATGGTGTCTACACATTTTTGTCTATAAAAAGTACATGACAAAAAAATGAATGGTCAAGTCTGTGTGTGTATAGGGGTAGGAATCCATAGTAACATTATATTCACCACCGTTTGTATTCACATTTTCATTCCACCTTAAAGGAACTCTAGGTAAGACTTGGTATTATTGCCCCTGGCCTTTCCCTACAGCTGCAGAGCGTAATTCAATTTTACAGCATTTCCAGGAAAATAAAGGTGGAGAGGGGGAGTGGGGAGAGATAGCAGGGTTGTTTCCTACCCTAATCCAAAAGTTACACAGTGCAGTTTCTGCGGTGCTGAACCTGGAGTAGGCCTTATTCTCCCTATTACATGTCATTTAAGCATCACAGTTATTTTGAAGGTGTAATTTTAAGTATACCTAGTGCTCCTTTAAATTCTGCAGGATTTAAATTCTAGTTCCTAGGTGCTAGAAAGGAAGTGTTGCACCATTTAAGGTGGAATGGCATGAGAATATAACTGCTGGGCAATTTCAGGTGTAATCAAATTGAACTGCTGAATGTTTTCAGGGTAAAAGACTAATCATAATATGAAGATGTGATTGCTGCATTATTTAAGGAGGGTAATTCAAAAATGAAACCTAGACGCTGGAAAATAGTTGATGCGCCATTTAAGGTAATTAAATTTGTAGCATTTTATAGAATTTTTGTTCATTCATATTTAGTAAAACACGTTTAAGTGAATATATTAATTATATTAATTATAGCTCTCAGATTCATGTTTCTTTTTGCAGTTTGTCTGTAATCTGTCTTAAATACATGTGTCCACTCTTGGCTGACTTACATGCTAATGACTCAGGCTACATGAACTGCATGCTAACGCTAACAAGCGTCTACTCTGTTTTACTCAGAGCGAAGAGGGTTGTTTTTATATATATCTGAGGCGCGAGTCTTTCTGAAGACTGAGGGAGGGAGAGAAAACCTTGAGCTGTCCAACATCATATAAAATATATCAAGCCCTTGAGCTACATGTGCCCCGTGAAGAACCTTAAACCCATGATTATGACCATCCTTAGCTACCAGCACACAGCACCTACTCATCGGATTTAAAATGAATATAGAATCTATTAAAAAGACTGCAGAAATGAGAATCCTGTGTATAATATAGGATTCTGTATTATGAAAGAACCTGACAGGAATATAGACCAGCGTTTTCAGCCAGCATGCATCAGGAGCAGGCCTGGTGTGCTACTCTCTGTGGCACCAGAGAATTATTTTACAGTTTTATCTCAAATTAGAATACTTTGTATTAGGGAATATTAAGGTGCAGTGCTATGAAATGATCCGGCCACTGAAATCGTTATTATTATTATTATTATCGTTACACTTATATAGCGCCTTTCTAGACACCCAAGGACGCTTTACAATCTACACTGCTCAGAACGCTCAATTCACACACACTGGTGAGAAGCGGCAGCCAAACGCGCACAGCGTACTCTCAACCAGAAACGACCGGCCACCTGGAGGACTGCATCGGGCACTAGGACTTCACCCAGGACAGAGCGCCAATACATATCTGGGCACACACACATTCACTCACAAACCAGGACAGTTATTACAGAAGCCAATTCACCTACCCTCCATGTTTTTTGGACTGTGGGAGGAAACCGGAGACAACCCACGCAGACACGGGGAGAACATGGAAACTCCACCCAGATGGGACTTGAACCCAAGATCCCAGTGCTGGGAGGCGAACGTGCTAACCACCAAGCCACCGTGCCGCCTATTGTGGAATGAATCAGCACATCACAAAGCTGAAGCAGTGATATTGGAGTTTAATTTTTTCACTTACGTTGTTGATATAAGAGCGGCACGGTGGTGTAGCAGGTAGGTGTCGCAGTCACACAGCTCCAGGGACCTGGAGGTTGTGGGTTCGATTTCCGCTCCGGGTGGTGTGTTCTCCCTGTGTCTGCGTGGGTTTCCTCTGGGTGACTGTCTGTGAGGAGTTGGTGTGTTCTCCCTGTGTCTGTGTGGGTTTCCTCCGGGTGACTGTCTGTGAGGAGTGTGGTGTGTTCTCCCTGTGTCTGCATGGGTTTCCTCCGGGTGACTGTCTGTGAGGAGTGTGGTGTGTTCTCCCTGTGTCTGTGTGGGTTTTCTCCGGGTGACTGTCTGTGAGGAGTGTGGTGTGTTCTCCCTGTGTCCGCGTGGGTTTTCTCCAGGTGACTGTCTGTGAGGAGTGTGGTGTGTTCTCCCTGTGTCCGCGTGGGTTTTCTCCGGGTGACTGTCTGTGAGGAGTGTGGTGTGTTCTCCCTGTGTCCGCGTGGGTTTTCTCCGGGTGACTGTCTGTGAGGAGTGTGGTGTGTTCTCTCTGTGTCTGCATGGGTCTCCTCCGGGTGACTCAAAAGTGTCCGCAGGTGTGAGTGAATGTGCGAGTGTGTGTGTGTGTGTGTTGCCCTGTGAAGGACTGGCTCCCCTTCAGGGTGTATTCCTGCCTTGTGCCCAATGATTCCAAGTAGGCTCTGGACCCACTGCGACCCTGAACTGGATAAGCGGTTACAGATAATGAATGAATGAATGTTGATATAGGTGTCATCGCTTCACACTTGGAAAAGTATCCAGACAGTTTTTAAAAGCGGCGTAGACAATTCTGGAGCAATACTGTTTGCAATGTTTGTTTTCATTCAGAAGCTCCGCGCCTTTTGAAGTCGAGCGGTATTTCTGAGTAAGAAGCTGACTGTAGTGTGTTTGAAGTTGAAGGGTCTGTACATATTTATTCACTGTTTAAATGACCAGAGAAACTAATTTGAAACTCAAGCTGTTTACCACTTTAAATATGGACTGACTTTTACTGGAGAGCTCTCAGAGCATGTGCCCCTTGTTGGTTGGGAGAAGCTGTCCAATCATGCCATAGTTACTAGTAAACCACTGAAAATGTAGTTTGTATCCTTGTTAATGCCATGGCTGTGCATTTCCACTTATCTACATTTTTCTGACACTGAACAGTGGAAATTGAAGTAATTATATATGGTCTCTGACTTGTGCAGTGTGTAGTGTGTTTCTAGTAGTTTTCAAGAGTTTTAGAAGCATTTAGTTACTAAAGCATCACTTGTTCTAGAAGCAGTTGCTGGTGGTCCTTTGCTGAACTTCTGAGAGAGTTTACCTGACAACAAATAAAGTCCCTACGGACAAGAAACGCTCAATAGTCTAAAAATAGATCTGTTTGAACCTGGAACTTTGTAGTTTAGCTTGTGAGGCACTTTATGAAATATTTTCAGCACCTTTGGTCTGTTGCTGTGGTTCTGCAGAATGCTGTGAACAATAAGAAATCACTCAGCTGGCAAAAAAATATTTTTCATATTTAAATGGCTGCACCCTGTCATTTGAATTTGAACCACACAACCCAGTCTACAGTGCTCATTTCTAACAGTGTGTTAATTAAGTCCGTGTGGCTAAAGTTCACGGAACATATTTTACTGTCCTTGCCTAGAGAAAGCTCCATTTGCCCAAAAGTTTGCAGACACCATTTCTAATGAGTCAATACAGTTACTTCAAACACTGTATAATCACAACAGAAAAAGCACTAAAGTCAATGGTCAGAGGTGTGGAACGCACCCTGGTGGAGCGCGTGGATCGGTGGAACTGTGTTCTCTGCAGGAATGGAGCTCCATCTAATAACACTGGGATGTGCTGGGGTGCCGACATCAGTACCTGACCTCGCCCAAGTTCTCAAGGCAGAGTACCATCATACCCTCACAGCAATGTTCCAAAATCTAGCGTAGATTGAAGTAGTCTGAAGTGTAGAGACTGCTCTTACTGTCCACAAACTTTTAGCAGTATAGCGTAGTTTTAGCGTGACACTAAAACAACTGGAGTGGTGAGTTGTAGCTCATAGGAAATGATGAGGACGGATGTGTATGGAAATTCTCTTCACAGCTCACACTCTCACACACACACAGATGACAGAGCTTCTGTATCAGAAGAGACACATTAACACTGAATTATCTCTCAGTTGCGATCACATTTCTACACCAACTAGGGTTCTACATCAGCTTCATGAAAAACAACTGTCACAATTAGTGGCGTCAAAGTTAAAGATGTAAAAGTGGTAAAGTTTTAACAGCATTCATTTTTCTAATGCCGTAATGCATTTTTTCATATTTTGTCCCTGTGAGCCAGCCATAGTTCTAGGCTCACCATACATGCGGCGTGTCTGAAACTACGCCCCATTCACTGTATAGTGCACTATTTTTTGGGGGGTTCCACCATTTTGTTGTCGTGTCTGAAAACATAGTGGACAATTTTCAGTGCACTCAAACAATCCCACAATGCACTGCAAAATGTACTGTACAAGTCATGTACACTACCTGACACAAGCGAATAGAGGATATTCATAATGCGCTGCTCTGTTTGGTAAAAACCCACATGAGGTAGGATCCGGAATCATTCACTATTCTCCTGAATTCATTCATTCATTATCTGTAACCCTTATCCAGTTCAGGGTCGTGGTGGGTCCAGAACCTACCTGAAATCATTAGGCGCAAGGTGGGAATACACCCTGGAGGGGGCGCCAGTCCTTCACAGGGCAACACACACATTCAGACCTACGGACACTTTTTGAGTCGCCAATCCACCTACCAACGTGTGTTTTTGGACTGTGTGGGGAAACCGAGGCACCCGGAGGAAACCCACGCAGACACAGGGAGAACACACCACACTCCTCACAGACAGTCACCCAGAGGAAACCCACGTAGACACAGGGAGAACACACCACACTCCTCACAGACAGTCACCCGGAGGAAACCCACGCAGACACAGGGAGAACACACCACACTCCTCACAGACAGTCACCCAGAGGAAACCCACGTAGACACAGGGAGAACACACCACACTCCTCACAGACAGTCACCCGGAGGAAACCCACGCAGACACAGGGAGAACACACCACACTCCTCACAGACAGTAACCCAGAGCGGGAACTGAACCCAGGCCCCTGGAGCCGTGTGACTGCGTCACTACCTGCTGCTCCACCGTGCCACCCTTCTCCTGAATTCAGTTCACTGTAATAGTGCACTCTACTGAGTAATAAAGGGATCAGTGAATAGAGAGCTATTTTGGACACAGGCGTGGTCTTTTACTGCTATATTTCACCACTTCACATGGTTCCACTGGCTGCTTGGACATTCCTCTGTTGTTAAGCAACCAAAGTAAACAATCTGGTGCACACAAACTTGAATGGGATGAGGTGTGGTCTGCTGTCTTCTGATTGGCTAAAGGCAATGCTGCCAGAAATACCTAAAAAAAAGTTACATAGCGCAGTTTCTGCAGTGCTGTGCCTGGAGTCGCAATTGCAGCTCTTTTCTCCATATTACAGGTCAGTGGAACATCACAATGATTTTGAAGCTGTAATTTTGAGGTAAAAATAGTACATAGTGTTTCTTTAATGTGAAGTATGAGAAAATAAAACAGTTGTGATAAATCATGATTAGCTACAAAATATGTTAATAATTTCAATAATTTTTTTAATTGTTTATATCATAGTCATAATACAATGCAGAAAATGAAATAGATATAAAACATATTTTTTGGGGTCAGATTTCACATAGTGGCAACCTGGGGTTTGATTCCCAGCTCTGGAAGGAGCACCACACTGCACCAATAAAAGTAAATCACTCCAGAGAATGCAGTTCAACTACTCCTCTGCCCAATGATGGGGGGGAGTTTACACCGCTCTAGCCTACACATGGAATTGGGCATGGTGACCTCGGGCTCTTGTGCAGCACTTGGGTCTAACATTCAGAAGCTATTTTGCCTTGTTCTTCAGCAGAGGAAATTTGATGTAAAGAAATTTTATTTTACAGTAGAGTATTTTGAATTGTCATGATTATTTTGCATCACATTCACACATTCATATGTGTGATGGCTTTTACCCACCCGTAGCACCTAAAGCTAAAGAGCTGAGCTTCTACAGAGCCAACCACTTGCTAATAGAGGTGTTCAGGCAACCATTCATCATCCCCACGCTCCTGAAAAACAGCCAGCTTTTTAAGAATGGAGCTAAAAATGGGACACAGCCAGGGTGTTTGTGAATGGGGCTAGCATTAGCTCAAATGGTCTTTAGGGGTGGTTGTGTAAATGGGGGTCAATTGAATGACCCCTATAATTTGAGAAAAGAAAGCGTTTGGTTAAATTAAATAGGGTGGATAGCTTTGTTGCTGCAATGCAGTGTGAGAGTTGTTTTGTCTGACTTGTTTGTGAAACGGTTCCCTTTCTAGTGGAACTGGGGGCACACTTGAATTAATTGGGGTGATGTTCTTTTTTAGTATTCATTTGGAGTTTAGTGTAGTACTTAAAGATTGAAATCGAGTGCAATTTTACGAATCGCAAAAGCCCCCAGCATCGGAGCAGTGAAATATCAGCACCAAAATCATGCAAAATCAGGACCTAATTACAATCAAAACCTCATAGAAATGTTTCACCAGCTAATGTAAAGCCTTCCTAGAACATTAGGGGCAGTTACAGTTGCAAGAAGGAACTAGGGGTGGGTGATATGGCAAGTCTATAACAATACGACAAAACACTGAACCATATTTTATTAGTTTAAGGAACATACTATTACAACAAAATAAACATTATTTTTATTTTATTATAAATGTAAAAGTTTTAAACATTAAGTAGAAACAAATAAATCTGTAAACATTTGGTTATTTTGTAAACAACAGTAACTTAAAGAGAGACGTCGGCGATTATGGGGAAACGCAGGTTGTTTACGCTGTAAACTCTAAGGTGGAACAATATGAATTGTTGTTTAAAGGTGGCTGAAGTTGAACTTTTCTTTAAGGTTTTATTCACTGTTTGAAGTACCACAGAAACACAGTTGTAACTCACATTGTTTAGTTTTGTAGCACTTTACGTAAGGCACTTTGCCGTCTCTTGAATTTGGGGATATTTCCACCTTAATGTTATCCATGTTTGGAGCAGGAATTGAGCAACATCTAAGTTCGTGCTTTTGAATGTATAAAGTTCTCTCCATTGTCTTAAAAAACAACAGATGCCTTTTCTCTGCCACGAGCACAGAGAAAAAAGCCTAGCATACAGGTCCGAGACTGCTTGTTTAAACACGCAAACAGACTGGAGAGCTAGCAAATGGTGAGGGAACCTTCTGAATTTTTTAATTGCAATTGTGAATGTCACCTTTAACAAGATAATAATAAAATAAATAATGTAACATAAAACCTGCCACAAAACTAAAGTGCAGAATATCTCGCGCATGCAAATAAACAGCAAACTTAAAGAATTATTAAAAAATAAAAAGAGAACGTAAAGTTTACAGTACATAAAAAAAATACAAAATAAAAAATAAAACATACAAAATGGATTCTGTGCTGAGTGAGTGTAGTCTGTCTGCTTGGGTTAGAGTGCACATTCTCTATTGAGTTCTTTTAGCAGCCTTTTTGATCTTTCTTGTACTCAACTGGGTTTAGTTTAGATTAGATGTGCTTCCCCCTTTTGTTATGGGCTCCTTGCCTGTTTTACATTTTACCGTGGAATGTTGTACATCTGCAATTGTGTAACCAAACCACTTCCTCTTATTCGGAACAGTTTTCTTCACCCCAAAGCAATTTTCCATGACATCATTAGGTAAACAACTCAGAATATTGCTAATATCACTATATATTTATATAATACAGATTATAACAATACGCTCGCTTATGATACGATACGGCAGAACTCTAAGAGGAACACCGTGTTTCTACTGACTTTCTGTGTTAAATGTGAAGAACCTCATGGAACTGGTTTGTAACTCACTCACACACACACACACATACTCACTCATGTTTGGGAAGTGCTACATAAGGGGGTGCTATTCAGTGCTTGGCATCAAAGACAACGTGTGCATGTTGATAAAATGTATATATTCAAATCATTCAGGCCTAGTTTAGTGTTTTCATGAATGAGGCGTCTTCTTTGTTGTGTTCTATTTGTGTTTTTGTGAATGGGGTTCGAACAGCTGTTTGGATTAGATAGAGTCTCTGAGAGAGAGAGAGAGAGAGAGAGAGAGAGAGAGAGAGAGAGAGAGAGAGAGAATACTGCAGATGGAGCTGGTGAAGTTCTCATCTCACCTGCTGAATATATGGGTTGATGAGAATGTTTCTCACTCAGCATTTTTCTTTCTTTTCTTCCATTCTGAAGTGACTAATGCCTCAGTTGCTAAAGACTTGCAAGCCTTGCATCTCTAATGCGAGTAACAGTTTGTTTCTCTCTTACAACTGCTGTGTGAACTCGAAAAAAGTCATGGACGTACACAAGGCTTTACTCTGTTGGGATCTACAAGGGTTTAATCCACCAGGATCTGAGCTGTTTTTTTATTTTGTTTGTTTATCAAGTCACACTTCTGATGTCAGTGCCTGATCACGGTTATTTGAGTTGATTGTTATTAACGGTTAGCTTTCACAATCTAATTGGATGTCGTAACAGTCTAAAGGTGTAGGTGCACTGCCATCGGTATTAAAGAACAAGGTTTCTTATGACAACTGGTTTTCAATGGGGTGGCACGGTGGTGCAGCAGGTAGTGTCGCAGTCACACAGCTCCAGGGGCCTGGAGGTTGTGGGTTCGATTCCCGCTCCGGGTGACTGTCTGTGAGGAGTTGGTGTGTTCTCCCTGTGTCCGCGTGGGTTTCCTCCGGGTGCTCGAGTTTCCTCCCACAGTCCAAAAACATACGTTGGTAGGTGGATTGGCGACTCAAAAGTGTCCGCAGGTGTGAGTGTGTGAGTGAATGTGTGTGTGTCTGTGTTGCCCTGTGAAGGACTGGCGCCCCCTCCAGGGTGTATTCCTGGCTTGCGCCCAATGATTCCAAGTAGGCTTTGGACCCACCGCGACCCTGAACTGGATAAGGGTTACAGATAATGAATGAATGAATGTCCTCTAAAGGTGTTATTAACAAACACCAAACAAACATAGCTTACCAACACCCTCTAAATCTAATGTTAACAAACAACAAATAAATGCATTTCGTTGTCTTGTACAAAGCAATGACAATAACCTTGAATCTATCTATGTATCAATCAAACATCACTCATGTGGGATTGAGGTGTTGGTTGAGGTTGTTGAGAATGACGTAGACTGAGTCATGCGCGTGTGAAGAGAGTAAGGATGTTTTATTTTAAAGTAGAAATGGAAAGGTTTACAGAGATGTTTCTTGGCCGCGACTTGGTAACTTTCTCCGTCAGTGGGAGCAAACACATATTATAGAAAATGTTATCACCATCAATTGTTCCATAAACAACACCCCCCCCCCCAAGCATCAAGGTTATAAACCAATGATACACAGACAGAGAAGAGACTCGGAATAAAATACAGAATTAATATGAAATGAATCACTTTCAACACGCACCACTGGCTACTAAAGGTGTTGTTGTTTGTGTTAAGGCTAAATAAACAAACATTGCTCTACAAAGCCATCTAATAATCTTGTTAATAAACACTGAATACAGCTTATATGAAATATACCTAATAAAATGACAACACTGAATGGGAGCAATACAGAAATATTAAACATTTTGCAAACTTGTGTTTTGGCACCCCACTGCTGTTCAATTTTTTGAGGCTCGTTTTCAGCTTTATTTGTCTTTCATTGAAAACCATTCATTCATTCATTATCTGTAACCCTTATCCAGTTCAGGGTCGCGGTGGGTCCAGAGCCTACCTGGAATCATTGGGCGCAAGGCAGGAATACACCCTGGAGGGGGCGCCAGTCCTTCACAGGGCAACACACACTCATACATTCACTTACACACTCACAACTACGGACACAAAAACACACTTCCAATGTGTGTTTTTGGACTGTGGGAGGAAACCAACGCAGACACAGGGAAAACACATCACACTCCTCACAGACAGTCACCCGGAGGAAACCCAAGCAGACACAGGGAGAACACACCACACTCCTCACAGACAGTCACCCGGAGGAAACCCACGCAGGGAGAACACACCACACTCCTCACAGACAGTCACCCGGAGGAAACCCACGCAGACACAGGGAGAACACACCACACTCCTCACAGACAGTCACCCGGAGCGGGAATCGAACCCACAACCTCCAGGTCCCTGGAGCTGTGTTACTGCGACACTACCTAAATGTTGCATTTAGAGGGCAGTGCTGTGTAATGTTTGTTTATTTGATGTTTATTAACACCTTTACAGGGCATTTTTGTGTAATGCTCTTTTTTTTTCAGCTTCAGCTGTTGTCATTTGGAATTTAGTGCCTGAGAATCGACAGCTAGAATCAACATGGCTCTTCAGTGTTTGTAATATCATCAGTGAAAAAAGCTGGTGTGGTAATAGTGTGTGGCGGCATGGTGGTTCAGCAGGTAGTGTCACAGTCACACAGCTCCAGGGACCTGGAGGTTGTGGGTTTGTTTCCTGCTCCGGGTGACTGTCTGTGAGGAGTGTGGTGTGTTCTCCCTGTGTCTGCGTGGGTTTCCTCCGGGTGACTGTCTGTGAAGAGTTGGTGTGTTCTCTCAGTGTTTGCTTGGGTTTCCTCCGGGTGCTCCGGTTTCCTCCCACAGTCCAAAAACACACGTTGGTAGGTGGATTGGTGACTCAAAAGTGTCCGTAGGTGTGAGTGAATGTGTGTGTGTGTTGCCCTGTCAAGGACTGGCACCCCCTCCAGGGTGTATTCCTGCCTTGCGCCCAATGATTCCAGGTAGACTCTGGACCCACCGCGACCCTGAACTGGATAAGCACTTACAGAGAATGAATGAATGAATGGTAATAGTGTGTGCTACTTTTTCCATCATTAACAATCAGCTAAAATTCCATGTTTTGCGACAGGGCTAGTTACTGAAAGTAGTGATTTCATATGAAAAGGAATAAAAAAGAGCTCGATTTTGATGAAGAAATCCAATAAAGTCGCAAAAATGGCTTTGATCCTGCCTCATTTAACAAGATGATGCAATTAGAAATCAACACCAAGTACAGAATTTATGTATAAGACAAGCTGGGTTTACAGTAAGTCACCAGTGCGTTTTGCTTTCATGTCACCTCTCGAATGATTAAAAAAAAAAACAATAACAACAACAACAACAGAAAAACAAACTGGATTAATTGACAGCAGTTGTGTAAAGTCAGTTTTCAAAGACGCAGATATGGAGAGAATGTATGGAGAAATAAGCTCACGCCTCACGGGATCTAATGAAAGGATTTCTGATGTAATTTACGTCCTCATGTGGAATTCTGTCACATCTTAAACATTCACAGATCATATCACATCCGGGGCTTATTTTTCACTCCCGTCATTCCACTACTGTTACTGCAGTGAAATGTACTCACATCAGACTGATGAAATGTAATGAATTCAACAAATAGCGCTTGAGCGATTCAGTAATCTCGCTGAGCTCAGGGCTGTGATGATGATGGTGAGTTGGGCTACAGTAACGTGAGAAGCATGTAAAAGAGCCATACGTACTTTTATAGAGGAAAAATGTACACTCACATGAGGTGAAGAATCAAATCGCTTTGATGTCCTGGAAGGAACCAGTTTGTGCTCCAAGGACCGGGTCCCTCATTTGGGGGTGGCCATGTTTAAAATAAAGACTCTGTGGTACATCCAGGCCACTAGGTGTCAGTATAACAGCTGTTTCATAACAATGAGGTAGAATCCTTGGGTGGGACATGCTTTTAGCTGAGTTTGAAATAAGCTCCTATTCGCTATTCTTTACATTAGTCACTGTATAGTGCAGTTGCAACGGAATTGATGAATGTTTTCTGACACTATTTTTATGCAGTGCAAACAATGCAGTGTTATATGGGTATTTGCGATCTACTAGGGTACGTCAGTTGTTTGAGGCGACTGTTTTTGGACAGCACTACAGACTGGCGGAACCCCAAAATATCACACTTTATAGTGAATAGGGCACAGTTTCAGACACAGAATTTATCTATGGAGATTTGATTGGATTCTTTCACACAGTTTGCTGTAATGAATCACGTGACCGATTCAACTGATTCAACTTTTATCAGTTTGACATTAACTAAAAGATAAAAAAACATTTGATTTTCATTTCAGCTTGACTTTAAGGTGGAATAGGAGGCAGAATCTAACCACTGCATTATTTAAGGTGGAACTGGCAATTCTGTTAAAGGCTAAGCAGCAGCTCTATGAAAGTGTCAAACAAATAAATACAGTGGAATTTGAGTTCCTAACTTGTGTTTATTGATAGTCAGAAAACATGTTATTTCTTACTAATTCAAGGAATAAGGTTTAAAAGTTCGTTGGTCCCCCCAAACGTTGTTTGTGTCTGCGTCTTGCCTGTGACGTAGATGGTGGACAACAACTCTAGAAGCTGCACTTAATTTAATGCAAAATGACGAAAAGGTGTGTTGTTTTTGGCTGCAATCATTCAATGTACAGTGGGACATCTGTGAACAAATGGCCCAAAGACCCCAAAATATCCAGAAAATGGACTAAATTTGTCCACTTTAAACGGGCACTTTGGAAAGGACCCTCCGCTCACTCCGTTATCTGTAGCTCATTTCACTGGCGCTTTTCCAACAATATGGGCATGTAAGGACACCAACGAAAGGTGTTCAAGAGCCTCTGTAACATGGAGGTAAACAGGGTAAGGACACTCACTTCGCCTGTTTTAGTTGGTGTTAGTTAACGTTAGCTTGACTCGCTAAACTCGGTGGCTCAGATTATACTCGGCTACGTAGCTGCATTACGGAGGTTTATAGTGTCGGATGAATTCGAGTTCGACTTCGATCACATTTACAAGAATAACGGTACCTCTACATTTGAGTTTAGCTTATTGCTAGGCTATTGTCATGAATAATGTTGGTTATTTAGCTAGATACTGTCATAACAGTCGGTCATAACGGTGTTTTACCGCGGCGTTGTTCAGCTGTTGTCCACCAGTGACGTCACGGTTGTGTTCAAGAATTTCCGTAGCGAGCTCGAGTTTTTCCGTCAATTTAATAAAATGATCAGTTTTAAAGCAAATTAAGCAGCTATTTTCATTTTAATTCATACTTATATCTGTCAGTAACTACAATAATGTGAGATATTCACGGAGGTCCATTAAGTGGTGCTTAGCCTTTAAGAAGGTTAGCTACCAGAATGTAATTAATTAAAGGTTCCTTTGGTTTAAGGCTGAGTTTTTTGTTTTGTTTCAGCAGAATATGTTAATGTTGTTGCAGCACTGATGGACTGTGGTAGTGGAACGCTACAG
The DNA here is from genome assembly GCF_029633855.1 of Hoplias malabaricus. NCBI lineage: Eukaryota > Metazoa > Chordata > Actinopteri > Characiformes > Erythrinidae > Hoplias > Hoplias malabaricus. Next base: position 5,035,416 of record NC_089809.1, read on the forward strand.
CGGGAAGTGAAGAGACAGCAAAATCCCACCCTGTCACATCACTGCAATTAAGCCATTCGCTAGAAGTCATAATGTTTTGACCACAGGCTGGTGTACATAACACACACACACACACACACACACACAGACACACAGACACACTCTGTGTTCGACCTTCACCGAATGCAGTGGAGCACTGATGCAGTTCAGAAGCACATCCGTCCCAGCACTGGACACTTCTACTCACAGAAGCTAGTTCTTATTAGTCAAATAATGAAGCAGTGAAATGAAAAGAACCTGGACTCCATCCTAAATGCAGTAAAGCATTGTTTAAGGGCAGGCAGTGGAGAATACAAATATATATTCACACTTAGACATATCACTATACGTAATCAGTATTTTGAGGTGTGATACGCAATGCATCTGAACTGACACTTTTAAATAAACAATGGGTGAGGACACAAAATCATTAACCAATAAAATCACGTCTTACGTCCTGAACTTCCCCCACATACAGAGGAGAGAGAGAACACCCCTCGAGCTATAGACTCCATCCCTCACCATGCTTATGTCACAGTATGGAAGGAAAATAGTCTGTGATTTCTAATTCACATTGATCAAGCATTTATAATAATAGATTAATAATCTGTAATACACATTTATAATGTAATTAACCTGTGGTAAGCTCACATTGGCAGGATTTAAACTAGAAGTAGAGCAAATGTTGGGCCGCTAGGCTGGTATTTTATTTAATTAATTTATTTATTTGAAGTATAACGCAGTAGTGTAAAATATAGGCCGTAGTCTCTCGGTGGGTTAGTGTAGTGGATAACACCACTACCGTCCACACAGTAAGCTGGGGTTCAGTTTGCAGCGTGAGCAGGAAGACCATGCTGTAGCAATGCATGTCCTTGGGCAAGAGTCTTAAAGCTACATTAGCAGCTTTAAAGTCACTGTATGTAAGATTCTGTTAAATGCTGTAAATTGTAAACAGGTCTGGGCAGAAAAGACTTACCAATTATAATACTGGTAATGTTATGTCATCACATCCCAGCTCTGGTGTCTTACATTTTGAATTCTTAGATGTTGCCCAGTTCGGTATCTCCTCTAAACGTGACCTCTCAGGTTCTGTCGGTTTCAGATGTTTGTGTGTGTGTGTGTAGGTAATTGTCGTGTCATGGAAAAAGGAAGAAAATAAGCAGATGAAGTGGCCTGAGCTTTGCTGGTGGGATTTAGCCTGGTCCTCGTCCCGCTGCGGTGTTCTAATTGATGTTCGACGTAGCCTCTGCATAACGCCTCTCTCTCTGTCCCTGTTCTTGTGTTTTATTCTTTTTCTTGAGATGTACTGCTTTAATAGACTGAACAATGTCACGGTGTATAAATAGCGCCTTCATTTTCATGTACAGTGTGCTGGAACAATGTGAGCCTTTGTTGTTGCGACTCTGTAAAATTGATGGTATGGCCGTTTGTCAGACGCAGTGCTGGAGATGACAGCGGTCAGGAGGTGCATGAGCAAGATTTTACGGCAGGTGTTTACTCCCATGATGCAAAGGGGACAGCGTTAATGAGCAGCAGCCTTCAAGCCCTTGATGATTTATGTTCCTTAGAGACCGACTAATATGGCAGTTGTGGGCTGATTCTGACACATGATGGTTGTGTACAGAGCACTTCTGTTTCCACTGAGCGGTGCGGTTTCAAAACTGTGATCATGCATTTTGTCCCTTTCACTCAAGCTAAATTTGCCCTGGATTGTGTGGGCGGAGCTAGAAGCAGTGCTGATCACTGATTGGTTAAAACAGACTGAAAACACTGACTGAAATAGCTTTTTAAAGTTAGTGTTGGACTGGAAGAAAGCATGGCATCACTGTCCAAAGAAACACTAGTATCTCCAAAGTATCCATTTTAAATTTCAGCGAAAATCAGTGTGAAAAACTATTTCGAAGTCAGTTGGGAGCATTTCTATTGGTCCATGCTTCGTGAGGTTTTCACACAATGTGAAGGACAGCTGTAGTGTTTAAATGATGTAGTAAACTAAAAACATCTTTCTTTAGACAGTGATGATATGGTCAGGGGTAAGACATGAAAGACTCTTACTGTGTGATTTCTCAGTGTTTTCTTGAAACAGGGTTCCAGCTTTAAATGGGACAGACACATTATGGATAAAATAATTTGTTCAGTGCATGCACACATGGTACTTGGGAATCTGGAGCGCTTACCCACCCAGAAACTATGAAACAAAACCACCCAGTCAGTGCTTGGGAGCTGCCCAAGTCAGACAACATGGGATAAACCAGGCCTCAGAGGCTTTAGAGTCGTCCCGCCTCCTCGTCCACACCCTCCACTCACAGCACTGTTCCCCCGTTTATGTGCGAGTGCAAAGACGAGGATTAAGAGAAGCAAAGCAAACAAAATGAGCGCAGAGATAGAAGAGCACTGAGAAAGTGTGGAGAAAACAAGAACAGAGAAGATGAGGAAGCAAGTGAAAAAAAAAGTCCTCACTCCTGGGTCCTCGTGCTGAACTGAGCTGAGGAACGTTGTCTTTTAAAGGAACAGGCGTAGAAACCTGCCACTGAGACACCGGGCTGATGAGACAGGGGGAGAAACTATGGAAGTAAATCTGTCTCATCAGACTTTGAAATATTACCACCTTTGAAATTGTAGCACTGAATGTTTTTACACTGAAAATATGCATCTGAATTTTGTTGCTTTTGAATTTAAGTCTTCAGATTCACACCTCTGAATATTTTGCTTCGCAATTATGCGTCTGAATATGATTGCTCTTGAATAGAACTCGTGAATTTAAAAGAACTCGTTTTCACTGTTATTATTCATTCATTCATTCATTATCTGTAACCCTTATCTAGTTCAGGGTCGCGGTGGGTCCAGAGCCTACCTGGAATCATTGGGCGCAAGGCGTGAATACACCCTGGAGGGGGGCGCCAGTCCTTCACAGGGCAACACACACTCACACATTCACTCACACACTCACACCTACGGACACTTTTGAGTCGTCAATCCACCTACCAACGTGTGTTTTTGGACTGTGGGAGGAAACTGGAGCATCCGGAGGAAACCCACGCGGACACGGGGAGAACACACCACACTCCTCACAGACAGTCACCCGGAGGAAACCCACGTGGACACAGGGAGAACACACCACAGTCCTCACAGACAGTCACCCGGAGCGGGAATCGAACCCACAACCTCCAGGTCCCTGGAGCTGTGTGACTGTGACACTACCTGCTGCACCACCGTGCCGCCCCTGTTATTATTCAAGGTTAATAAAATAATTCAAGCTTAACAAAAATGGTGTGTTCTCCCTGTGTCTGCGTGGGTTTCTTCCGGGTGCTCCGGTTTATTCCCACAGTCCAAAAAAACACGTTGGTAGGTGGCTTGTCGACTCAAAAATGTCCGTAGGGGTGTGTGTGTGTGTGTTGCCCTGTGAAAGACTAGCGCCCCCTCCAGGGTGTGTTCCCGCCTTGCGCCCAATGATTCCAGGTAGGCTCTGGACCCACCGTGACCCTGAATTGGATAAGCGGTTACAGATAATGAATGAATGAATGAATGAATTTCAAAGTACATATCCGGGACACCAAGGATGAGCAATCGATTAATTTGGATTTTCTCTTTCACCTTAAATGCTGCACTAGTTGCGTTCTGTCGCCGCTAGATGGTGAAATACAAACATAACTTCCATACCGTGGAAAAACTACACGTTTAGCTTCCTTCCTCGGTTATTATCTCTTCATTTTCAAAGTGTCTCAAAAATCTGAAAGTCTCACTAAAGACACAATAGAACAGACTATTGATGTCCTGAAGGTGAAGAAATTTAAGGTGAAAGAGAAAATCCTAATGAATCGATTGCTCATCCTTGGTGTCCTGGATGTGTATCTGAATTTCATCTATCGAATTTGAGCAACTTTGAAATATATTGTTTGAATTTTTTTAAGCTTGAATTTTTTATCTGAATTTATTAACCTTGAATAATAACTGTGAAAACGAGTTCTTGAAAAATCACGAGTTCTATTCAAGAGCAATCAAAATTCAGACGCGTAATTTCAGTGCTACAAATTCAAATGTGGGCGGCACTGTGGCGCAGCAGGTGGTGTCGCAGTCACACAGCTCCAGGGACCTGGAGGTTGTGGGTTCGATTCCCGGGTGACTGTCTGTGAGGAGTTGGTGTGTTCTCCCTGTGTCTGTGTGGGTTTCCTCCGGGTGACTGTCTGTGAGGAGTGTGGTGTGTTCTCCCTGTGTCCGCGTGGGTTTCCTCCAGGTGACTGTCTGTGAAGAGTGTGGTGTGTTCTCCCTGTGTCTGCGTGGGTTTCCTCTGGGTGCTCCGGTTTCCTCCCACAGTCCAAAAACACACGTTGGTAGGTGGATTGGCGACTCAAAAGTGTCCGTAGGTGTGAGTGTGTGAGTGAATGTGTGTGTGTGTTGCCCTGTGAAGGACTGGCGCCCCCTCCAGGGTGTATTCCCGCCTTGAGCCCAATGATTCCAGGTAGGCTCTGGACCCACTCCGAATTGGATAAGTGGTTACAGATAATGAATGAATGAAATTAAAATGTGGTAATATTTAAAAATCTGATGAGATGAGTTTGAACTTGTGGAATTTTGACCAAAGCAGGCCACAGGGTTTCATTAAGACCCCAGAACTGTCCTCTTTAAGCAAAACAGTGCTGCGAGACGATAATGAAACAAACTTTCTCACAGTTTCTTGCATCTATCTTTTTGAGGTAAAAACCAAACACTGAGTGAAAGGTAAATCAGAACCTGAAGCTCCTCCTTGTGGCTCCTGTTTTGTTTTAGCTGTTTACATTAGGTTCATGTTGGAAATCACGTGAAGGCAAGACACAGCCCCAGAGGCTCCGCCCTCTTTCCCTCTGTCATGTGATGGGAAGTAGACAGGTATTTGAAAAGCGTGTCGCTAGGTGTGGGATATTAGTAACAAATCATGCCATACCTCATTGCCCAACACCTCATAAATATGTCCAAAAGTCAGTTAAACTACCTTCAGTTTTACTTTACTCTTTTTTTCTTAAAACCCAAAGCTGTTTTGTTTGATCTCTCGAAAACACACACCATCAAATGAAAGCCGTTTTTTACAGTCGTATTGACAGATGCATTCTAAAATTCAAATGTGAAAGGAACAGTGATCAACACACCGTCTGTTTACGAGGAAAGACCCACCCTTTCTTATGAAAACAACGATCAGCTAACAATAACCCACAATCAGGAAAAACCTGTCATATGTTTGAACAGTAGTAGAATAAGCAGTGATTTAAAAAGGCTGAAAAGTCATTGTGGCTTTGCCTAGAGCGCTGTCAAAAGGGCTGTGGAAGGTTGATAGGCTTTTCTATAAGAGGCCTTGTATAAGCTCACTGCAGTGTCTTATGGAGACCCTGTTCAAGCATTTTCCCAAGAGTGGCTCCACAGCCATGTTTCTAGAACAGTCTTTTATTTTTCCCTGGTACAGGGAGGCTTCCACCCACAAGTTGATGGAGAGTCTGATACTTTCAGTGCGTTACTCTGGCCTCACTGTCAGGATTCTGCCAGCTGCGTTCTGATTGGTTATCTGCCTCCTTCTGCACGGCATGCCAAAATAGCAGACTTGTGATTGGCTCTTTTGTGTGTCAGTCAAAACTCGTTTCCCGCAGGCCGTTTTTGGTCGTGTTAAATCTGGCATTGTGGCTCATGTGGGAGAAGACCAGTGGTTTGTATTAAAGCAATGAACGACTGGATAATAACTGAATGTAATTACAAATGAATAAAAATGATTAAAATGCAGATCTTTAAGAAGAGGAACTAATCATTATCTACAGTGAATACATATAAAAATAATAAACACAGAAATAACATCTAAACAGAACTAATCAGTATGATAATGTCTAAGGAAATAATAGATTCTGTTATGAACGCGCATCCCTTGTGTGTGTGTGTGTGTGTGTGTGTGTGTGTGTGCACGCCTGAGAAAGAGAGAGAGATCTCATGCATGCATAATGTGTGTGTGTGTCCAGTACAAGATTGTGAAACACACACATACACACACACACCTTCAAAGATTAGTGTGATCCATCCAGGCTTTGCGTTTGCTGAATATGATCAAAGTACGGACCAATTAACTGCACACACACACACACGCACACACACACACACACCATGGAACTGATTCAGCAGTAAGAGTGTGATGTTACTTCACCAGCTGCTTGTGGCTGCAATAGGAATGCATGTTTTATTGATTATCGACGAATGAATATTGATGTGGACCTCATTGTCCGTGTAATTCCGCTGTGAGGCTGCGAGGATCCTTCCGTGTCGACCGCTTCTCCGAGTCAATAGCGCTCCTCATTTAAAAATGCATCTTCGTCCAGCTATTGGCTTAATCTTTGTGGAGGAAAGTGATCACAGTATGACACAGCATTAGACCGCTGCATTATAAATGTCACAAACACGTTCTGAATCACAATGATGCGCAGTGACATTGATACTGTCACATCTTCTGTGATAAGAGCAGATATTACAGGGACCGGTCACTTCCCAGCGGTGGCAGTGAAACAACAGGAAGTAAGAAAGACTTAACCGTTCACATTTAAAAAAGCCTTAGCACTGTTTATGCTATTTAAGTTAGAATGCTAGATTAGGGAAGCTATTGAGGGAGGTGATATCTTTACACTGGTGGTGATGGGAAGCAGAGATATTCATGTTTTCCACATCAATAAAGCATTGTATTTAAATGATTCTGCTAAAGGCACAGTCTGCCTTACAACTAGGGCTGGACAATAATTCAATATTAATATATATCACAATATTAAATCATAAACAATGATATAATATTTAAACACAATTTCAATATTTCAATATACAGTTGTCCCTTCGCGCTTCACCTTTCAGTGCGTCACGGGTTTTTATAAAATATTAATGGGAAAAATAAAGCTCACGCATTTACTCACAAACCTATTGACACTTTTGAGTCACCAATCCACCTACCAACGTGTGTTTTTGGACTGTGGGAGGTAACCGGAGCACCCGGAGGAAACCCACGCAGACACAGGGAGAACACACCACACTCCTCACAGACAGTCACCCGGAGGAAACCCACGCAGACACAGGGAGAACACACCACACTCCTCACAGACAGTCACCCAGAGGAAACCCACGCAGACACAGGGAGAACACACCACACTCCTCACAGACAGTCACCCGGAGGAAACCCACGCAGACACAGGGAGAACACACCACACTCCTCACAGACAGTCACCCGGAGGAAACCCACGCAGACACAGGGAGAACACACCACACTCCTCACAGACAGTTCCCATATTAATGCGAAAAATAAAGTGCAGATTTCCGCCGGTTTTCTTCGGAACTCGATCGGCGGTAAATATATATATTTGATTCATTTTTACATGAAAAAATCCCAAAATGTATAAAAATATATCAAAAATATTAATTCTAACAGTAAAGGAATGTTGTAAATCATAAAATATTGTGAATTACAGTAAATAGTGTATATTTACTCTCAGAAACGAATGGTTATTAAGGGAATGGGAAAGGTTTATGTAGCGTAAAAGTGTGGGGGAGGGTTTATAAACCTTAGCCCTAGAATAGTGTATAAATACTTAAATAAATACAGCGTCCCTACTTTGTGGATTTTCGTTTATCGTGGATGGTCCTGGAACATAACACCCGCGGTAAACGAGGGAACACTGTACATTATTTACAACATCTGTTCAGCAATCCGTTTAAAATATAGTTTATAATATGAATATTGGCAACGCCAATAGGTTTATGTTTGGTGGTGATTTCTTGGAATTATCTGAATTATGTCGTATCAACGATATATCGATTGTCAAATCACATCGTCCAGCCCTACTTACAACAACCCTCTTGTACTTCTGCACCCTGTATGTGTTTTAAACGTCATCCAGGGTTCCAGGCCTGGATTTTAAAATTGCTGGCTGGTATGACTCTCTAGGGCAACTGCCAATGCCTCTGATTGGCCAGGAGTAGTGTCATTTGCTCCACCTGACAATCGCAGTTACAGAGGTAGTAATTACAGAGTGATCGTTAAACAGTGATCTTCACAGATTGTCGCGTAGAGGATTTACTCCTCTGACCTTCCCCCGGTGCAGCCGGGGCCACCCCGATTGGGAAAGATAAATATAAAACATGTTCAATATTTGTGACTCAGTCTCCCATAACGTGGGGTGGACGTGAATTCTCATGTGAAATGCGACGTTGACGTCGTACCGAACGGCTGTCAGTCAGTGAGAGGTGAGCTGTACAAAGCTCATGTTGCAGTATAAACCCTATTACCTCCTTTTTTCCAGCTTTGGTTTCATCCAAATCCTTTTGTAACTTTCTTGGATTCTCCTGAGCAGAAATCTATGGAGTTAGATTTAAGGCTAAATATATTGTATTCGCAAATTGTTTTTGAATGTAAATACATTAAAGTGCAAATACAAGGAGTGAGTTAAGTAAGTCGGTTATGGGTTCATTCAGTTTGCAGTTTGCCTTCATTTTGTAATTATTTTAGTACAGTGTTCCTAATGAAATCTGTACTTCATTCATTCATTCATTCATTCATTCATTATCTGTAACCCTTATCCAGTTCAATGTCGCGGTAGGTCCAGAGCCTACCTGGAATCATTGGGCGCAAGGTGGGAACACATCCTTGAGGGGTGACACACACTCACGCATTTACTCACAAACCTATTGACTCTTTTGAGTCACCAATCCACCTACCAACGTGTGTTTTTGGACTGTGGGAGGAAACCGGAGCACCCGGAGGAAACCCATGCAGACACAGGGAGAACACACCACACTCCTCACAGACAGTCACCCGGAGGAACCCCACGCAGACACAGGGAGAACACACCACACTCCTCACAGACAGTCACCCGGAGGAAACCCATGCGGACACAGTGAGAACACACCAACGCCTCACAGACAGTCACCCGGTGGAAACCCACGCAGACACAGAGAGAACACACCACACTCCTCACAGACAGTCACCTGGTGGAAACCCACGCAGACACAGGGAGAACACACCACACTCCTCACAGACAGTCACCCGGTGGAAACCCACGCAGACACAGGGAGAACACACCACACTCCTCACAGACAGTCACCCGGAGGAACCCCATGCAGACACAGGGAGAACACACCACACTCCTCACAGACAGTCACCCGGAGGAAACCCACGCAGACACAGAGAGAACACACCACACTCCTCACAGACAGTCACCCGGTGGAAACCCATGCGGACACAGTGAGAACACACCAACGCCTCACAGACAGTCACCCGGTGGAAACCCACGCAGACACAGGGAGAACACACCACACTCCTCACAGACAGTCACCCGGAGGAACCCCATGCAGACACAGGGAGAACACACCACACTCCTCACAGACAGTCACCCGGAGGAAACCCATGCGGACACAGTGAGAACACACCAACGCCTCACAGACAGTCACCCGGTGGAAACCCACGCAGACACAGGGAGAACACACCACACTCCTCACCCGAAGCGGGAATCGAACCCACAACCTCCAGGTCCCTGAAGCTGTGTGACTGCGAAACTACGTGCTGCTTCTGTATTGAACCTGTAATCTCTGAATTATAGATGTTTTACACTTGGCAGATTTGAACCCCTTCACAGAATCTTGGTAAAACCTTCACATTCACAATAACTCACACATTTCCGTCTCATTTCCTCCCGCACAGAGTTTTGACTTTGTTACTGCACCTCTGTCTGATTCATAACGGTGCAGTTCAGAGGGGTGTGTGTGTGAAGCTTGCAGCTTTGGCCATTTCCAGCACATGACTGTTTGACACTCTTCACAATAAAAGTCTTTTCCTTTTGCCAGCTTCACTGTGATTCTGGGAGCAGGGCAACAAAACCGCCAAAAGTTTGCACGTAGCAAACAAGCGCAAACTTAGAAGCTAATGGTAAATCCCTTTTTGTATTTGCACTTTAACAAATTTACATTCAACAACTGAAGTCTGCCTTTAGATCACAATTTGCAAATACAACACATTCTGACGTTAAAACCAAGCACACCATTATTTTTCTTGTGAAATTCCCAATAAGTTTGATGTGTCACACGACCCCCCAAAATGGCCCACTTCAAAATGGCCGTCATGGTCACCACCCACCTTGAAAAGCTTCCCCCACTCCCATATACTAATGTGCCACAAACAGGAAGTTAATATCACCAACCATTCCCAATTTATTTAGGTGTATCCATATAAATGGCCCACCCTGTAGTTAGCAGTGATGTGGCTGAGAAACTCCCGCTAGGTTTGTCTCATTCAGGGCAGAAGGTGTAGTGTTGGGACTTGAGGAGAAATGTCAGTATCTGGTGTGTCTCCCATAGTCAGCATTGGTTAGGATTTTTTAAATATGTAGTGTGGGCCTGGCATTAATACACTGTCTGTTTTATCAGCTCCACTGACCGTATGTGCACTTTGAAGTTCTAAAATTACACATTGTAGTCCATCTGTTGCTCTGCATACTTTATCTGTTGCTGCCATCTCTGTGTTGGTCATCGTCTAGTCCTTCATCAGCGGTCACTGGACGCTGCCCACAGGACACTGTTGGTTTTCAGTTGGTGCACTATTCTCAGGCCAGCAATGGCGGTGAGGGGCTTAAAAACTCTAGCAGCACTGCTGTGTCTGATCCACTCGTATCAGCACGACACACACTAACACACCCCCACAACTCCAGTGTCACTTTTGCTTTTGGTGCCAAGGCACGGTGAAAACGCACCGTGTAAAGGCACACAGGGGGACATTAATGAAGACTTCCTGGTTTGCTCGCTGTTATCTAGAGGCCTGTAAAGAGCGAGCTGGACTAATGAGCGAGCTAAAAGGAGCGTATTGACGTTAGCACAATACTGCACTCCGGCGCTGAATGTGTATGTGTCTAGTGTGGGACGCACCAGAGTGGAATACATTGAAATCCAGTGAATCCAGTGAAATACTGATGTACAGAAGCCTTTACAGAGCCCTTAGTGCTCCTCCTCTTCCTCGCTCTGTCAATCAAACGGCCGCTCGTTTATCTACACCACACACGTACAGCTCGTCTCAGTGATCAATATTTCTCTTTCCTTCGCTCCCTCCATATTTCATCCCTGCACTCCCCTCCCATCCTCCTTTTCTCCCCCCATTTCCCCTCTCCTTCTTCTCTGCCTCCTCTTTCTTCCTTTGCCCTTTTCTTAGTCATTAGTACTGTATTAACCTCTTAACAACAAACAGGATTTCAGTTTCTCTCTCTCTCTCTCTCTCTTCTCTCTCTTCTGTCTCTCTCTCTCTTCTGTCTCTCTCTCTTCACTCTCTCTCTCTCTCTCTCTCTCTCTCTCTTCTGTCTCTCCCTCTCTTCTCTCTCTCTCTCTCTCTCTCTCTCTCTTTTATTCAACTCTATAGCTTTGCCCTAATTCATCCCTGCTTTCTTCCAAAGGACTCATCAGGGTCAAGCCACCAGCAGAGACAGAGAAGGAGAGCGAGCGACAGAGGACGAACCCCAAACAAGGGTGTGTGTGTGTGTGTGTGAGAGAGAGAGAGAGGGAGAGGGATGATAGAAAAGAAGGCATGCGAGAGAGCGAGGGAATATTATTTCAGCGCGATTGTATTAGCACCCCAAGTCATGAGAAACAGTTAGCAGGAGAGAAAGAGTGTGAAAAGGGAGAGAGAAACTGAGAGGGGGAAGACGGAGGGAGGGGGGTGGCACAGAAAGTAAATTGAAAATGATTTGTTAGATTGTGTGTGTGTGTGTGTGTGTGTGTGTGTGTGTGTGTGAGAGAGAGAGAGAGAGAATCTAGCCTGTGTGTGAGTCCATGATATTAACTCTCATTTCTCTCAGTAAATCCCTTCGCTGGGGCCAGCACTGGTCTGGTGTTCGTTAAAGCTGAATGATATGGGGTTTTCATTTTCAAAATCTTAATCACATTCTTATTTATTGTATGTATTCAAATGAGGAATTTTAGTATAATAAAGCACAGGTTGTAGACTGGGGGAAATGTTGAGCATTGTGCATCTACATGACACCTACATATTCTTTCATGACAATTAACATCTGTTTCATGACAATTGAAATAAATCTATATAAACATCTGTGAAGGTTTCTACCAACAAGCACCAGAGGTCATAAAGCCGGTGTTATGGCGCTTTTCAACCGTGTGGTACCTACTTCACTCAAACCTATTGTTCTTTGTTCCCCTGGCGCCTGTTTTGTTTTCCATTACAACGACTCCTCCCTGTGGTGCTGGAAAACATTGTCTGTAACAGGCGTTGGATGTAGTTACATAGTGCGGTTTCTGCAGTGCTGTGCCTAGAATAGCAATGGCAGAGGCTCTGTTCTCAGATTAGTGGAGCATCACAATGATTTACGGTAAAATATATTACGTAGTGTTCCTTTAAAGAACATTTCAATGTTTTGGAGCTCAACACGCTTGAAGGAGAGAACTACTTGCCCAGTTGAGTTGGGTTAGACTGAATGATGGGTGGAATAGAGAAGGCCATCCTGCCCGGCAAGTTCTCTTGGACTTTCAGACACAGATCACTGCGGGTTGAACTCACGCTCTTCAGAAGATGGTACAGAATTCAGCTGTGCTGCTATCACATGTTTTGCAGTGGTTTTGAACGTGAGTCAGCCAATCAGATTTCAGAACCAGAGTTATTTTTGTTATAGCTGGCATTTTGATGGCAATCAGTGGAAAAACCAATGCTTAAATTTGAATTCCTAATGCACATTATATTTTGCCTTAATAAGCCATGCCTACACTTGATCTGCAGTTTATAAAAGCATACACAAACACACACACACACAAACACACACACACACATATGCTGTTCCTCACAGCGCAGCCATATCCCTCTATCAATTACGCTCTCATTCTCTGTTTCTATTTTCTTCCCAGTATTACTCCATTTCAGCCTGTGGCCTGAATAAAGTCTATTTTGTTTTTTGGTTGTTGTTTTTCTTGCTCTCTCTCTCCCTCTTTCTCACTTGCTTGCTCTTATTCAGTCTCTCTTCATCTCAGTTTTCTCTCACAGTTTGTGCATGTGTTGTACCTTGATCAACCCCCTGTCAGCTGTCCTTCCTATTAACCCTGAGTTGTTTTTTTTTTCTCTCATTCTAATCGCTCTCATTTCTCTCTGTCCCTCTCTCAGGTCTTCTCCCCGTTCCCTGCTATTCGCCTCGGCCTCCATGTCTGTCGCCATGGCGACCGTGCCCGCCCTCTCTCTCCTATTGGCCTTGGTGGAATGGGCGGGGCTGGCAGGCTCTTCCCCTCATCTGCTGCTCCGGCCTCGCGAGAGGGAGCGGGACCCAGTGGCCTCGATGAACTTCAACATCGTGGTGATCCACGCCGGCTCTGGGGCTCAGGCCGACCCGGGGGCTCAAGGGCCTGGGGCCGCTGCCGCCAACAGAGTGCTCTACTCGGGCTTTGGACGAGTGCACAGCAGCTTTGGGGAGAGCGTCGTCACACAGTGGGGATCCGCCAACGTCATATGGCTTCAGGTGGGCTCCACTGAAAGGACACCTTTAGGAAAAACACACACTGAGTGATAGATATTACAGTCAGCCTTATTCCAATTGAATCTGATTTAAATTGAAGTCAGACCAGAGCAGATTTGAAGCAGGAAAAAATTCCCTCCCTGACCCTGAAATGTAGTTCAGATCCAGCATTCTATTTGTTGACACTGGTGCTAGGGTTTATAGCAAGAAGCATCCCAAATAGTTTCAAATTGTACCCCCTTCATAATTAGATGCTAATTCAACAGAGAAACGTATTATTATTAAACTTATGTTCGACATACAACACACTACTTGAGTGCAGAAAGCATTATTTTATGACCATCACTGTGCCCTATGAAGGGTGTAGAGACATTTGGGATTTGGCCTTGGCCTTGCCTCATCATGGAAACATCAGTCACTAATCATCTCGCACTTTCAGACAAGGAGAACTTTAAAACATCCTCCAAGAATATGTTACAGATCAGATTATTTAAATAACTCAGTCAGATTCAGTCACAAGAGTAGTGAAATGAAAGTCTAATATGCTAATAGGTTTCCATTAAATGGGATGACACAAATGCTAATATGGCTAACAGTGTATAACAGTTTCTCCTCATTATGTATGCTACCGTGTCTCTAAGTGTTATAAGACCCTCTCCTGTGCAGAGAGTGGAGCTGTGTATGACACAAACATACTCTGGTTCCTCTGAAACCAGATGATCGGTCCTCAGTATGGCACCAACACCATAAAAATCATGTGACTGCAACCCCTGGAATCGGTGTATTTCATGTATCATGATTAAATGTACCAGAATATACCAGTAACTAACTTGTGACTTGTCTGCAGGTGAATGACAGCAGTCCCAGGACTCTGCTCTCTCAGCTGTGTGAACTCCTGGCGACCAGGCCTTTGCAGGGGCTTGTTTACGAAGACGAAAGGCCCCTGCCCCTGGCTTCGGGCCCTTTGGCACCCATGCTGGAGTTTGTCTCGGCCCAGACTGGACTCCCCATCGTGGCCGTGGGAGGAGGAGCGAGCTTGGGCAGGGTGCCACAGGTAAGATCAGAATTATAGCTCTTATAATGGACAGGACAATGATGTCAGCACAAGAGACGTGGTATAGGTCGGCCCAGTGGATTTCTGCTGATATCTGTATATGTATATATCCAGAGAGTTATGAAGAGTGAGACAGCTGTTTAAGTGTGAACAGGCAGCTTGTATGGTCTTCATAGAAGGTCACACAATGCTTGGCATCAGACATGGGCCAGATGGGTGTAAGGCCTGCAAAGACTGGGCCATAGGGCAGTGGAATTGCGTTTTCTGGAACTGTGGCACTCTATTCGAAATATTTGGGAAGAGCTGAAGTGTGAATCCAGCGTCAGTTCCCGACCTCACTAATGCTCTTATGGCTGAATGCAATAAACCCTTATAGAAATGTTCACATATTTAGCATAAAACCTTCCTGAAGGAGTAGAAACTGTTACTGCAGCAAAGGGGGAAGAGACTACTTAGTGGTACCCTTTATTTCAGAAGGTATTTCTGAAGAGCAGATATATACAAATTAGTGCTGTCAAAATAAAAGCATTAGCGCACATGGGAATTTAAGCTACATTTTTTAACGCTAATGTGATGTAAACACATTGTGGCTCCTGTTGAGTTCAGAAGGTAGATTATACTTTATTTATGCTGAAACGTGTATTAAATATTTTCAGTGTGATCTCTCTTTTGCTGTATCTCACACACACACAGAGAGCTCCTGTTTCATCTCCTTTTTTGAGCCACAAGCTGCATTGCTGAGTTAATTTTCATTTAATTTTCATTAGCTAAAGCTTCGGTGCCTGATGCTAAAGCTCTTACTCAGCAAATTAAGGGATTCTAATCCAAAAAATAATCAAAACTACACTGTGATATTATAATAAAATAAAAAGCAGTCCCTGTCGCCAGTTTATCAAACATATAGTACACATATCTCCAATCCCAAAAATAGAAGGAAGCACTAGCATTTACTTGTATAACATTTGTTTAATCAATAGACACTACTAATGTAAATATAATTCCATTGTGTTGATCTTACATTGATTCTTCAATTTAAATTTAAATATCCATTATTAAAAGCTTCAGTCTTAAGAAGGGTCAATGTGATTCGATAATCGTGATTAATCACAGCCAATTGTGGGAGTTTGTTTGTTTGTTTGTTTGTGGATGATAGACCTATTTAAATCCCCTGCTGGTGTTTGCTGTTGTGAGTGAACGTCTAGATTTCTTCTTGCACATCAAAACTTGAATAACGGCACCCAGAGCACTGAAGTAGTGCTTTGATGGATTAGTGTGTCATGCTGTCATTTTTGTTTTTGTTCGATGTGAGTCCATATATATATGTGTGCTACATGAAAAAAAATTGTACTTACTAAGAACATTAGAGCACAGACCTTTCACAAATGTAACTGACTAGTCAGACTAGTACATCATTTACATAAATTACATTTACATCAATTTGCTCTTGAGTCTATGGTAAAATACAGAAGCAATTAAAATTTGAGTGATGGCCTCCGCAAACGCTGTAACATAACTCTGTTCATAATGGATAAATGTCATCTTTGATGGGCGCCAGGAGGTCTCAGACAAGAGCAGTGAACTTCTTTGCCAAAGAAATGTCTTGTAAGCATCTGACCACCGCAGGACTAAGAGGGTAAATGAACTCAGGCTTTGATTCTTAGAGATGTTTAGGAGAAACTACAGCAATCTTAAGGTTATTAAGGAGGAACTACAGTGGCTCAACAGGCAGTGTCACTGTCACCCAACTCCAGGGGTCCTGGGGTTATGGGTTCAAACCCTACCTCAGAATGAAGCTGTTGCAGAATATGAATGAATGAATACGCATATGTTAAGGTGGAACTACCTGAAAATTAAGGAGGAGCTAAACAGATAGCAACCAGGAACTACAGTGATGTTATGGAGAATTAGACGGCAGTTGCTCAAAGGACCGATGTGAGCTAGCTAATATGAGCAGGAGGCGCTAACTTTGCTAGCACTCCCGCTAAGATAAATATGACAGATGTTTCTCCTTTATGTCATGAAACAAGTGCTAAAGCTAAATTAACGCTACATTATCCACCAGAGGAAGGAGCCACCTTCACTGTATAGTTTACAGTTTTCTTCTTGTGTAATTTACATCAATTTCTTAATGAGAAATATCACATATATCTAAGATGATTTCAATTAATAAGATAATATTTTTGCAGCATTTATCATGGATGTTGTCAAACAAACCCCACAAACAGGCAGAAGTGTTAACATCTCTTTTTTAAATCGCTGTATTCCTCGGAGATAGCAGATGTCTTTGAAGTCGATTTGAAGCCGTGTCACTAACACAGACCTGCCCAGAGGAAGATTTTATTGCTCATAAGTGGCTCATTGATGGCTCAGGAGATCTAATGGTGATTCTGTTAGTAGAAAATTTCATAGGCGTGATAGCATTAGACACAAAGGAGATTTAAGATACTAATGTGATAAAAGTTATTTACAGAAGTGATACAGTTCTTAGTGTTGATGAGAACTGATAGAGAGTTCAGTTACAGATAAACACCAGTGAAATTATCTCAACAAATCTAATCACAGAGTGAGACCTTACTGAGATCTCCACTGATACTTTAAACTTTTATAATATTGGTGAGATTCGTGGACTCTTTTTCTCAGAAATGTCTGAAGAGCAGGGGACTAAAGCAAAAATCACCACTTCAGAGATATTAATGAGAAACTACAGAGATATAAATGAGAAATTTCAGAGATATTAAGGAGGAACTACAAGGATAAATGATAGATACTAGAGGAAAATTGTATTGCTCATATGTTGCTCTGTAATGGCTCAGGTGACATAATGACAAATCTTCTAAAATTCTGTAGCAGAAAAAAATGAGACAGAAATGAGACAGAGAGAGATAAAGGAGAGATAACAGATAAAGGAGGGTTTAAATCATCTGGCAAATCTGAGCACAGTTTGTGACTTTACTGAGATCTCCTCTAAAACCCTAGAAGGGATATGTGAGAGATTACCGAGACATATTTGAGCAGCAGGAGACATATGCAAAAGTCTCATTTGTCTTTCCTGATCCGATCTCATTGTTGTCTACAGAAGATATTAAGGACATTTTTTGTTTTATTTTTTCTTTCCTCTGGCATGTCATCTTTGATAAGCTCCAGGAAGTCTCAGACGAAGGAGAAAAAAAAATGTCTAACCAGCTGTCCACCCTTGAACTTGGAGGGTTGTTTGGAGAAACTACAGAGATATTGACAGCAACTGCAGGGTATAGTAAGGAGACACTATGGAGATATTAAGGAGCGCTCTTCTTTGATATTTCTTGGCTGTGAGATGGCACCGTCTCCCTGAAAATGAAGTTTAAATGTGTTTGTGAGTCTCCCCCAGTGGCCACCGAAGAGACCCATTTGCAGCTTTATTTCCCTCTGGGTGATGCGGTGGCCACTCATTTAAGAAACACTTCATAAGGACTTCGATTCCCATGATGACACACACGAGAGAGCGAAGAGACGGCAGTCACGGGAAATGTAGTGTTTTTTTCCTCCTTAATTACTCTGCAGGAAGCTCAATCACCCTGCAGTTAATCGCAGCTGCTGTCATGTTAAGAAACACTTCATAAGAAATTCAGTCCGCATGATTCCTCAGAGAGGGAAGGAATAGACTCCGATGCACGGGAAGTACAGTCATCTTTCCCTTTCTCATCATTCTGCAGGTACTGCCGGGTGTTATTTCGGGCAGGTAGAAATTTGTCAGCTGAGAGAAGTGTTCAAATAGTGGCTTTTTTTGAAGGCGGTTGAGCAAAACTACAAAAGTAAAAATCTCGAACCTGATCTTGTAGCATGGTGGGGAGTGGAGAGTGGGAGTGAACGGCTTTACGCTTGGGGAGGCATCCTGTGTTCCTCTGGCGTCAGATTAAATATACTGTATGTCCAGTGGCTGTGAACTGCTTTAAATTTCCCCTTGGATGACACCGGGCTATAACTGCAAACACACGGGGCACAGCTTGTACAATCTCCATAGAAAATTATAAGGCTGAGGTCACTACGTTCAGTACCGAGTGTGTGCCGGAAGGGTAAAACCCACAGTGGATCAGAGGATCTGTACATCTATGGAGTATTCTCACTCCATCCAGTACCTTTGGCATTGTCTCATTTGGAAAGATGTTTGTGAAGGAGAACTTAACCTCAGTATTATTTATGTGGCCGCCATCAAATCCTCACAGCAGTGTTGCAGTTTGTAGTCTTCCCAGAGGAGTACAAGCTGTTACTACAGTAGAAGGCTTCTCTCTGTTAATACCCATATGCACTCCGGAGAAACGCTAGAGAAACTTCAGAATATCGGGCCCGGAAATGTCCCAGAGTACTCCTTTCACGCATGCAGTGCACAGCGGGAGATTTTCTGTGTCAGGCGTCATTTTCTGCACGTAAAAGAAAGGTAGCGAATTCTTCAGAACATTAGCGACTTTATTCACACATGAGCTCTCTCAGACTTTACCTGGAGATTGTACTACGGCACTAGGAGGATATTGTCCGCGTAAAGTTGCGTCCGGGACGAATGTTGCGGTTGTTTGCGTTCACACATACAGCTCCTCTGTGTACAGTCCTGAACATTCCTAGGTTAACGTGTATGTGTGAAAGAGGTTTTAATTTGGGAAGAAACTTTAGGACGTTCAGTTTAGCTTTAGCTTTAGCTTTAGCTGATTTAATTCTGTTAAAGCTGTTCATATTGAGTTCTTAGTTCTTTTTTTTAAATTAAAAGTTTTAATTTAGCTGCTTTGTGAACGGGCCGTACCACTGACTTTGGAGCTTTTATGCATCTGCTGAGAGGTCATGGGTGGTCCAGAAGATCCACTGCATTTCTTCCACAGTGCTATGATTGCGGGTAAATGCGGTTCTCTCTGGTTGTTTCCATTCAGAAGCTAAGCGCATTTTCAGGTAGAACAATGTGTTTGAGTGGAAAAATCGACTGTTGTTTGAACGTGGATGATGTTTAACTTGTCTGTAAGTTTTTATCCACTGTTTGAATTACCACAGAAACTCATTTGTAACTCGAACTGTTTAGTTTCGTAGCACTTCGGTAACGCAGTTAGCCGTCTCCCGAATTTGATAGGAAACAGCAAAAATAATTATATTCCCCACCTATGGAGCAGGAATAGAGCAATATATCCTCAGACCAACATGATCCAACAGGAGAATAGAGTCAGCACACTCTCCACACAATATTACTGTGAATGATACAATGTGGCACAGCCCTAATTTGAACCCATATTGTATCTCATGGGTTTTAAGATCCTCAAAACACTCCTCATTCTCCGCTGAAATCGAAAGGTGAAGGATCTTCTCAGAACTGTGAACTGGCCTGCAGCTCTTTATAAGGATGTCATCCACAGTGGATATTCTAAAGAAATATTGGAAAAATCTATATATATTCAGGCTATTTCCTCTAAAAAAAAATAGCTGTATAGCTTTTAGTTCTGTGTCCAGGGAATATCCGATATTTCGGTTTGTTTAGTGGTCTTTGCTGTTGTAAATTGTTCTGAATGTTGTCTGACACCTGTGGTCTTCTAAAAGGTGCTTTAGAAATAAAGATTCACTCGGCACTTTGCTTTAAAAAGGAATTCAGATCAGTCAGAGGCAACCAAACACTGCTGCATCCATAGCCTCAACTAAACGAGAGTGTGGTGCTCTAGGATGAGTGTGCTTCTCTCAGTAAATACATTATTGACGTATAATACAATATATGGACATTTCCTCAATAATTTAGCTGACCTCAGTATTGCCCATTGTGTTTACTGGTGTTTTTTTACATAAACATGAATGTCACCTATATTTTAGCCGCTTACTATTTGCTGTTCTTTGGTTTTCCCCCTGTCTGTGAGGAGTGTGGTGTGTTCTCCCTGTGTCTGCGTGGGTTTCCTCCGGGTGACTGTCTGTGAGGAGTGTGGTGTGTTCTCCCTGTGTCTGCATGGGTTTCCTCCGGGTGACTGTCTGTGAAGAGTTGGTGTGTTCTCTCTGTGTCTGCGTGGGTTTCCTCTGGGTGACTGTGAGGAGTGTGGTGTGTTCTCCCTGTGTCTGCGTGGGTTTCCTCCAGGTGACTGTCTGTGAGGAGTGTGGTGTGTTCTCTCTGTGTCTGCGTGGGTTTCCTCCGGGTGCTCCGGTTTCCTCCCACAGTCCAAAAACACACGTTGGTAGGTGGATATGCGACTCAAAAGTGTCCGTAGGTGTGAGTGTGTGAGTGAATGTGTGTGTTGCCCTGTGAAGGACTGGCCTCCGGAGAGGCTCTGGACCCACCGCGACCCTGAACTGGATAAGAGCCTACAGATAATGGATGGATGGTTTTCCCCTGGTCTGGAGCCGTTATGTTGATTAGTTTAAAAGGAGTTGTTTTATTTTATTGATGGTTTATTTTTACATGCTCTATGTTCCAATCGCAATGTCTGAATATTCTTAAAAAAGCATTCGCTAAAAGTTCATTGCTCTTTAAAGGGGTGTAATTGCATAATTATGCACTTATATTATCATTATGTCAGTGGCATAAAATGACAATAATATCGCACTTATCTAATTATATATCAGCCACAAAATAAATAAATAAATAAATAAATAAATAGAAACTAGGCTTTTGTGACAGGCCTAACATCAGGGTTCAAAA